>NC_142486.1:23260000-23410801 GCF_049115385.1 Moschus berezovskii | reverse complement strand
AAGCCCCCAAGATGAAAGGTTGTTGCGGAATGACACAAAGACACCGGGATCTTGGCCTCCGGAGAAGAAAAATTCAATCCGGGGCCAGAGATGAGGCTTGATCTCTCAGAGCTTTTGTGTAATAAAGTTTTATTTAAGGAGATAGAGAAAGCTTCTGACATAGACATCAGAAGCGGGCAGAAAGAGTGCCCCGACCCCCTATTTTAATAAACAATTATTCCTACTATGCATTCAAGGTTTGACTGCATTATGCATTTTACCCCTTGGAACATATATATTCATGGATCTCAAGGAGATAGCAAAAAATGACAAGCACAGAAAAGATGTTACTGTTTTAGTGACTGCATCTTGGATTAAAGTTCCAAGAAGGCAGGAAGTGTATATGGTAAAATGAAAAGGGCTAACTGGCATCTAACAAACACTTTCTGAATACAAATCCATGTTCTACTCTTTCTCAAAGTTAAGGATAATGTTTCTCAACCCTACTTTTTAAAAATATGGACTTCCCAGTGGCTAGACATCTATCTGCCTGCCAGTGCAGGGGACACAGGTTTGATCCTTGATATTGGCAGACTGCACATGCTGTGGAGCAACTACAGCCTGCTGCACACAGGATGCACAACTGGCGCCCGCCCTCTCCAAGGCCCGTGAGCCACAGCTGTTGACCTCGTGTGCCACAGTCACTGTAGCCCAGGCACCTAGGAGCTTCACAAGAGAAGCCCCTGCACCGCAACGGAGAGCAGCCCCCACGCGCCACAACTAGAGACAGCCTGCGCACAGCAACCAAGACCCAGGGCAGCCAAGCACAAGGAAACACATTAACGCAGTTTAAACTGCCTCTTTCAAAAAACTATAGTAGAATACAGTCATTATTTTTGTTTTAGTATATTTAAGTCTTTCAGTCACTGTAAAATGAGAGCTTGAACTAAATCAGTGCCTTTCCAAGTTGAACTGCAACAATCAGTGAGAAACAAGTTACATCCTGACCAAATGCATATATATATATATGTATATACACACACACACACACAACTTATGAAGCAATATTTACTCTCACTTCGATGATGAACTCTAATTTACGCTGCTTCTGTTTTTAACTTGGTTTTTAATTGTTGGTTATAATCCACTAAGTAAATAATCACTGGTGGTTCAGTGGTAAAGAATCCCCCTGCCAATGCAGGAGATTGAGGAGACTCAGGTTTGACTCCTGTGTTGGGATAATCCCCTGGAGAAGGAAATGGCACTCCACTCCAGTATTCTTGCCTGGGAAATCCCATGGACAGAGGGGCCTGGCAGGCTACAGTCCGTGGGGTAGCAAAAGAGTCGGACATGACTGAGGACACCCACCTTCAGCACATAATAAGAAAAGTCCAAGATCAAACTTAAAGATTCCCTCCAATATCTTTATTGTGCCAGACACAATGCTAGGCATTTTAGAGTTGTGACAGCAGTTAATCCCTAAAGCTGTCCTATGAGGTTGGTACTTTTTTTAACTGAAAATTTAAAATATATTGTATTATTTAAAACATCACTGCTATATTTAAAATAGATAATCAACAAGGACCTACCCCCAGAGAACTCTGCTCAATACTCTGTAATAACTAAATGGGAAAAGAATTTGAAAAAGAATAGATACATGTGTTTGGATAATCACTTTGCTATATATCTGAAATTAACACAACACTGTTAATATAAGATAAAAATTTTAAAAATAAAAATAAAGACACATCATGTGTTATCATATATGTATGCATTTTAAGCAAGGTTATCAAAGTATGTATAGTACAAAGAACAAAAATATTGAAGAATTAGGGAAAGGGGAAGTCTGCATAAGAAAATAATAGCTTCTAAAAAATAAATATCAATAATAAATAATTATATGTTAACATAAATGACAATTTTATGAAAAATAACTGTATTTCCAAAAACTTAGTAAGAACAGCGACATTGTTTTACACTTTTGCAAATACCTCTAAGGTCTGGCTTAGAAGACAGCTAATCTCCCGTATGTGCATCTCATTCTATCTTCTGCAATATAACACACCGTGTAGACTCTGTAAAACTCATGAGAGAATGAAAGTATAAAGGACAAATGCTGATAGTATTACTAAGAAGAAAAGCTGGTCTTTCAGAGCCTATGAAAAGTGTCTTGGGGATCCTCTAAAAGAGTCTCCAGGAGAGAAGCTGGTACTCTTGATACTCCTATTTTACAAATGAAGGAATACACTCAGAAATAAAGCACCTTACTCAGGACCCTACACTGTAGCACAGACAGAGAAGCTCATCCACCATTCCTTCAGTTCCCCCAGTTTCCCAGCCTCTTCAGTTAGATGAGAAAACATGTCCATTTCTGGCCAAACAGGTACAGGCAGAAATGACACGGTGAGCTGTAGGCAGATGTGATACTTATCATTTCCAAGCCCAAGCATAAAGGTGGCACAAGACATCTCAGCCATCTTTTCCCTTGCCATGCTGACCAAGACAATACAGATGGTACAACACACGATGGTGGAACCCACATCAGCTTGGGTCTCTGAGCAACTTCTGGAGCGGAGCACCTTTTAGCCTAAAACCCATGTGGGACATGCAAGCAATAAACTTTTCAACAGATTATGCCAAACTTTGTTAAGCTCTAACTCCTGAATATCTATTGCTCCCCTCAGCAATTTCAGTTCAGGCCTCTGCCATCTCTACTGCAGTATTCTCTCAGTTTACCTGTTTCTGGGATTGTTCCCTTCAGTCTCTTTTCCAAACTGCCACTGGAGTGATCTTTTTAACACACACACAGCCCATGTGAATATGCCATGCCTCTACTCAAAATTATTTAACAGCTCCCCTTCACCTACAAATCCAGCTTTAACAAGGTACACAAGGTTTTTCTGAATTTGCTTCAGTTACTGCCATTCTCCTGTTCTCATCCACATCCCTCGGCATACTGGAACATCTGCCGCTTCCCAAGATGCCAAGTCCTCTCAACCTGCTGTAGTTTTACACATACTGTTACTTGTGTTTGAAATGCCTCCTCACTCTCGAGTCTTGGTATTTCAATTCCAGCTCAGATTTTACTTCTTATTATAGGACTCCGCTCCTGACTCCTTCAAGTTGACCTAGAGTCTCTCTGTCCCTTCACACCTTCACTTGTTTTTATATCCATTTTCTTACCATTATGGCTTTTAAAAACAAGGTCCATAAAAGACACTCAAATTTACTAGAATGAAAATCTGGCAGCATATAAACACATTTATTTTCCCTGAAGCACCATGCACCCAATCCTAGAGTTGACCCTTAAGAAAAATTCAGACTACACATACTTCACTTTGAATGTAACGGTGAAAGAATCAAGTCTGGAGGCCAAGACTTAACAAGACTAGTTTTCAGCTTTACAAGTTCTCTATCAAAGACTCACATTCCATCTCGGGAAGCTGGTTCTCTGCTCATGTATGTCTAAGTTGAAAACCACACAGACTGGCTCTTCTTAGAAAACAGTTTGTATCTGTTTGGAAATCTTGAGTAAAAACAACCTTCAAGTATGTTTTTAAAGGTTTTGTCCTGTTAAACCACTATTATAATAATCTCTTGCTTAAGCTGCCTGAGTCAAAGGTACTAATGCTGGAGACATTCAGTACTTGGTGGTGAGTAAATCAATTTAAACACTGTATGCAAATAGTAAAGTTTCAAATCAGAAAAAGGAGGAGCTTAGAGGCCAAACTGCCCAGAGGGAAGTAAAAACTGCTTCCAACTGGGGAAAAGGCAACTGTAAAAGATTTTTACCTGTTACTTAACTTTTTATTATCTCTTTCTGCTAGGCCACGGAACGGCTATGAGCTGGAAACTTAGAAAAGCAAAAATGCTCTAATAAATTAAGCAATTCTGGTTCTGTAACAGGAAGGTTTAAAGTCAAGAGTTAGAAAGTCTCTGAGTACACCATTTATTTTTTAACTTTAACTTACCAAGAAAGTTCAAGTTTCAGCATCCTAAAAGGGCTTCATTTTAGAAGTGAAAAGGCTCCCAATGAATAAAAGGTTAGTCTACCAAGAGAAAACCAAAGTGGCGCTGGAAACATGTAAGAATGGCCTGAAAAGGTTTTGAACTCTGCCGCTGTGTTTGCACATCTTTCATTCTGACTCAGTATTAAAATTATCTTTTTAAATGTGTGGTCCTGAGTACTTACACTCCACAGATGGAGATTATACTATCATGGAGATAACTATTTGTATGACTGGGAAAGAAGAGTGTATGTGCCTTTCATTTTTAAAAGCCCAGTTATTCAGCCGCCCACAAGAGACCTGAACCAAGACTGACTGATCCAATGGCAATTTCCCAAGAAGAGAAGGTATTAAACAACCTCCCTCTAGGTTTGCAAATTCTAGTCTATATACCAAGAGTAAAAGTCACAATCCCTACATATCCCCTTTCAGAATTTCTCCAGACTCATCAGCAATTATCTGTAAATAATGACTAGCCTTTGCACCTAGGGAAATAGATGTTATTCAACTGCTAAGTCGTGACTGACTCTTTGTGACCCCATGGACTGCGGCATGCCAGGAGTTCACTATCTCCCAGGGTTTGCTCAAATTCATGTTCATTGAGATAGTGATGCCATCCAACCATCTCATCCCTCTGCCACCCATTTCTCCTCTGTCTTCAATCTTTTCCAGCATCAGGCTCTTTTCCAAACCAGTCAGTTCTTTGCATCAGATGGTCAAAGTACTGGAGCTTCAGCTTCAGCATCATTCCTTGCAAAGAATATTTAGGGTTAATTTCCTTTACAATTGACTGGTTTCATCTCCGTGCAGTCCAAGGGACTCTCGGGAACCTTCTCTCCAGCATCACAATTCGAAAGAATCAATTCTTCAGTGCTCAGGTCTTCTTTATGATCCAACTATTACATACATACATGACTACTGGAAAAATCATAGATCTGACTATACAGACCTTTGGCAGCAAAGTAATGTCTCTGCTTTTTAATATACTATCTAGGTTTGTCACAGCTTTTCATCCAAGGAGCAAGCATCTTTTAATTTCACAGCTGCAGTCACCATCCACAGTGATTTTGAAGACCAAGAAAAGAAAATTTGCCACTGCTTCTACTTTTTCTCCTTCTATTTGCTATGAAGCAATGGGACCGGATACCATGATCTTAGTTTTCTGAATGGTGAGTTTTAAGTCAGCTTTTCCACGCTCCTCTTTCATCTTCATCAAGAGGCTCTGTGTGAAAGTCGCTCAGTCATATCTGACTCTAGGTGACCCCATGGACTATACAGTTCATGGTATTCTCCAGGTCAGAATACTGGAGTGGGTAGCCTTTCCCTTCTCCAGGGGATCTTCCCAACTCAGGGATCAAACCCAGGTCTCCTGAATTGCAGGAGAATTCTTTACCGCTGAGCCACAAGGGAAGCCCAAGAGGCTCTTTACTTTCTGCCATTAAAGTGGAATCATCTGTATATCTCAAGTTATTGACATTTCTCCCAGCAATCTTAATTCCAGTTTGTGCTTCATGCAGCACAGCATTTCACATGATGTACTCTACATATAAGTTAAATAAGCAAAATGTCAATACACAGCCTTGTCTCACTCCTTTCCAAATTTGGAAACAGCTGTTTCATGTTCAGTTCTAACTATTGCTTCATACAGGTTTCTCAGGAGACCGAAAAGGAGTAAGATACTGGAGTGAGCTGCCATTTCCTTCTCCAGAGCATCTTCACAACCCAGGGATAGATTCTACACCTCCTGCATTGCAGGCGGATTCTTTACCACTAAGCCATCAGGAAAGCCCTAAGGGAAACAGACTGTCAAAAACTTGACATCTACCCTGAGTAAGATGGGTCTTGTAAATGTGTGCAAAGGGTGAGTATTGTGCATGTCACGAAACAGATTTTAGTAAGAAAAAAGATTTTTTTTAATCCTGCAAAATACAGTCTTGAATACAGGTTCTTCCAATATGCTAAGTAATACAGTTTACTACTTCTTCTTGGGAGACAAGATAGTATGGATGACAAAACCAAGATTTACAAAGTTTGAGAGCTTGTGGCTTGGAACATTAGTTGCCACATCGACTGGTGAACATCTGAGAGTTTCTCATTATGAAATCATGTAAAAACTTTGTATTAAACCAATGACAGAGAAAAATATGAAGGAAGAAAAGAATCTTAAGTTACAGCACTGTCACCATTTTGTTCTATTTTAAGCTAATCTTGACTAGATAACTAAAAGATCCTAAAAGATGATGCTGTTAAAGTGCTGCATTCAATATGCCAGCAAATTTGGAAAACTCAGCACTGGCCAAGGGACTGGAAAAGGTCAGTTTTCATTCCAACCCCAAAGAAACGCAATGCCAAAGAATGTTCAAACTATTGCACAATTGCACTCATCTCACGTGCTAGTAAAGTAACGCTCAAAATTCTCCAAGCCAGGCTTCAACAGTACATGAAATGAGAACCTCCAGATGTAAAAGCTGGATTTAGAAAAGGCAGAGGAACCAGAGATCAAATTGCCAACATCCACTGGATCACAGAAAAAGCATGAGAGTTCCAGAAAAACATATACCTCTGTTTCACTGACTATACCAAAGCCTTTGACTGTGTGGATCACAACAAACTGTGGAAAATTCTACAAGAGATGGGACTACCAGACCACCTTACCTGCCTCCTGAGAAATCTGTATGCAGGTCAGGAAGCAACAGTTAGAACTGGACATGGAACAACAGACTGGTTCCAAACCGGGAAAGGAGTATGTCAAAGCTGTACACTGTCACCCTGCTTATTTAACTTATCTGCAGAGTACATCATGCGAAATGCAGGGCTAGATGAAGCACAAGCTGGAATCAAGATTGCTGGGAGAAATACCAATAACCTCAGACAAGCAATCTTATGGCAGGAAACGAAGAGGAACTGACGTGCCTCTTGATGAAAGTGAAAGAGGAGAGTGAAAAAGTTGGCTTAAAACTCAACATTCAAAAAAACTAAGATCATGGCATCCGATCCCATCACTTCATGGCAAATAGATGGGGAAACAATGGAAACAGTGAGAGACTTTAGTTTCTTGGGCTCTAAAATCACTGCAGATGATGACTGCAGCCATGAAATTAAAAGACATTTGCTCCTTGAAAGAAAAGCTATGACCAACCTAGACAGCATATTAAAAAGCAGAGACATTACTTTGTCAATAAAGTTCTGTCTGGTCAAAGTAGTATGGTTTTTGCGGTAGTTATGTATGGATTTTAGAGTTGGATAATAAAGAAGGCTGAGTGCTGAAGAAATGATGTTTTTGAACTGTGGTTCTGAAGAAGACTCTTGAGAGTTCCTTGGACTGCAAGGAGATCAAACCAATCAATCCTAAAAGAAAACAGTCCTAAATATTCATTGGAAGGAGTGATGCTAAAGCTTTGGCCACCTGATGCAAAGATCTGACTCACTGGAAAAGACCCTGATGCTGGGAAAGACTGAAGGTGGGAGAAGGGGATGACAGAGGGTGAGATGGTTGGACGGCATCACCGACTCGATGGACAGGAGTCTGAGCAAGCTCCAGGAGTCGATCGACAGGAAAGCCTGGCATGCTGCATGCCACGAGGTTGCAGAGTTGGGCCCAACTGAGCGACTGAACTGAACCAACTAGATAACACATGGCTCAGAAAAATAAAAGACTTGAAACCATCTTTATAGCAATTTTTAAAAACTACAATTTGAAACATGCAACAATTTATTACAAGGTGCTATATCACTTGCATGGCCCTTTACGTTGAGAACAAAATAGAACAATATCATTTACAGAAGAGAGGTCAACAACTAAATGTAGATAATAGATGATGACAGTGTTAAGACACACAGAAAATGTCAAAGTAACACAAATAATTAATACTTAAAAAAAAAAAAACACCTCTAAACCATAGACTACATCTGAAAGCAGATTTCTTGGCTCCTACTACACAATCAAGATTGCACTATTTTTTCTGGGTTTTGCTTAAAAAGAAAGTACCTCCCACAAGTTTATTTCATTTCTACCACTGCTCGTTTTACTTCTCAAGATTCCCACTATGTGAAAACCAATACAACAAAACGTGATATGAAATTTTCAAAAACCTTGCCTCAGAATTTATGTTCATTTTAGGGTACACGTCACACTGCACCTTTAAAGTGGCTACCAGGAAGAAGTAAGGTAGAGATCATTAGGATGGGGCAGCCACAGCATTCCAGAACAGAGAAAGCAGGCACAGGCATGCATTCAAGAGATGGGGGTGGCTTTTTCTTCCTCCCCAACAGAACAAATGGGAACCCCTAACTCCTGTCTTAGGGAGCTCCAACAACAAGGAGTGAAAAGAACTAAAGATCAATCCAGGTTTTGAGGAATCTGCTAAAAGTGAGAGGAAGCAACATTACTCATTCTTTGTTATTTAAGAAAAGCCACCACTTCTAAAGTCTATGCTAATTTAAATTCTATACAACCAACTTATGGGCATTTTTACCATGAATGCATAAAAATAAATTTGTCAATTTTCTTAAGTTAGGTGAGTTTCTTAAAGCCACTCAAATTTAGACCTGTCTATTGAGTCCATCACCACAAAGGCATTATGAAAGTATGGCACTGCACTAGAATTACTTAGTCTTAGAACTTATAAACACATCAGCCATTCCTACACAACCCTTATGATCTTCTATATCCATTTACCATCCCAACTATCATTCCTCTAAGGTTTTTCTTGAAAGGGTAAAAAAGATCCACTTTAATATCACCCTAAGTAACATTATCCATGAAGTCATAGGTCTAATATGCTAGTTATGCTTTCATTAATACACATTAATGAAAATATAGGACAAAAAGTATTCATCAGGCAAAAATCATCCCATGTACCATCAATAGTATAAAAAAATACACCCTTGTACATTCATTTCAGTAGCATATACACTAACAACGTAACCAAAGCCACACTTTGGGGAACAGTGGTTTAGTACAAATCCTTTGTTGCAGCTAAGGAAACAGGCTCAAAGAGGGGGTGTAACTTGCCCAAGGACACACAGAACTGGTGGCAGAGTCTAGACTAGAACTCAGTCCAGTGGTGGTCCACTAAAGTAGAATCTACAGATGGGTAAGATACAGGGAGAATTAGTCCTTGGGGACTTCCCGAAGAAGTTAACTTCAAGCAGTTGCTAAGCCCTTTGATGGTAGATCCAGGTTTTTCATTTTCTCTGAGAAGCAATACACATAACGTGGTATTTGCCAGTGGACTCTCAAAGAGTGTCTGGATGGGCTGAAATAAATCTGTTGCTTCCTTCCTGAACTCTCATGTGGTTTTCCCAACCTCACTGAATCTCAAGGCATGCTGCCAACGATAAAAATGTCTCCTGGATCAGTTTCCCACTTTTGGATCCAACAATATCCTAGCCACTGAGCTCCTGTCCCCGTTGCTAGATTCATGCATGCTCTATATGGTTTCAGGAGGAAGATTTTCCATCTCTGGGTTTTAGGCTAGCTTTGGAAACAGGCTGGAAGTTTCCATTACAGAGTTACTCCAGTATTTCCCAGATACCCAGACCAGGCTTTATTTTCAAGTGATAGATAACTTATGTCTACTATGTGCCCAGTAATGTTTTATACACTGTGCCATACTTCCCATATAAGAGAAGGCAAAATGATATAGTTCCTGGCCTGCTGGGAGCTGCCAATCCATGTGAATTTCACTGTACATGCAGACAGTTAATAATAAATAACATTATTAAATGCTTATCTATATGCCAGGCATTGTGCCATGTCCTGCAAATGTCTTATTGACTCCTCACAACTATTTACTGTGATTATTTTCACTTAATACATGAAGGAAACAAAGCTTAGAGATGCTAAGTGGCTCATCCAAGGTCAAGTGACAAGTAGATGGTAAAGTTCATATGCAAACCCAGACTCTACGCAGATGCTCTTACCTGTGCACTATGTGCACTTGAATGTTCAAATTCACAGTGAAAGGAAACATGATTTCTGTGTATTTAATTTCCTAAAAGTGAGCTTCTTTATTGCATTAGGGAATGCATGTATTAAATTAAAAGACATATGTAACACTTTCTGAGAGTGTCATTTCATACCAACTGAGGGAAAGAGTTTGCTCCTTGTAATCTGAAACTATGCAATTTGCACTCTCCTGACCAAAAGAACAAAAAAGCCATCAAATTAAAACTAAATGCACATTGTCACTTATCACCTAAATCAACTTTCAGTTCAGTTCAGTCGCTCAGTCGTGTCCGACTCTTTGCCACCCCATGAATCACAGCACGCCAGGCCTCCCTGTCCATCACCAACTCCTGGAGTTCACTCAAACTCACCTCCATCGAGTCGGTGATGCCATCCAGCCATCTTTGGCTCCATCCCTTCATTCTTTCTGGAGTTATTTCTCCACTGATCTCCGGTAGCATACTGGGCACCTACCAACCTGGGGAATTCCTCATTCAGTATCCTATCATTTTGCCTTTTCATACTGTTCATGGGGTTCTCAAGGCAAGAATACTGAAGTGGCTTGCCATTCCCTTCTCCAGTGGACCACATTCTGTCAGACCTCTCCACCATGACCCGCCTGTCTTGGGTGAACCCACACAGCATGGCTTAGTTTCATTGAGTTAGACAAGGCAGACGTGACGCCTTAGGTAACCTTATTCCTGGTGGCTCAGTGGTAAAGAATTTGCCTGCCAATGCAAGATGGGATTCAATCCCTGGGTGGGGAAGATCCCCTTGAGGAGGAAGTAGCAACCCACTCCAATATTCTTGGCTGGAGAACACCATGGAGAGAGGAGACTGGGTTATAGTCCATAGGATCACTGCAAGTCCATAGGAGTTGCAAAGAGTTGGCCAGGACTGAGCGATTGAGCACACTCGCAACCTTATTCCTACTTTTGGGAGTACTAATGTGGTATAATAAAAAATATATTTGGTCTTTGTCCCCAGTTACTACCAGAAGTCCTAAAACCCTTGGAATTCCTTTACAGACAGACTTCTTATTCATTAAGAAGCAAGGTTTGGACCACACCTGAGTTTCTTTTTGATAGTTTGAAGAGAGGCTACCTTTGTCAGAAAGCCCAGGCATATGACTAGAACTTTCAGTCCCACCTTTAGCCCTTAAGGAAGGGAAGGGTGGCAAGTTTCATCAACAAAGGTCAATGCTTTAATAAATTATGCCTACATAAAGGAACCACAACTGAAACTGAAACAAGGCTAGGGGAGCTTCCATCTAGTCAAGGCTATGGTTTTTCCAGTGATTATATATGAATGTGAGAGTTGGACCATAAAGAAAGCTGAGCATCAAAGAATTGATGCCTTTGAACTGTGGTGTTGGAGAAGACTCTTGAACTGCAAGTAGATCAAACCAGTCAATCCTAAAGGAAATCAGTCCTGAATATTCATTGGATGGATGGATGCTGAAGCTGAAGCTCCAATACTTTGGCCACCTGATGTGAAGGTCTGACTCACTGGAAAAGACCCTGATGCTGGGAAACACTGAAGGCAGGAAGAGAAGGGGATGACAGAGGATGAGACGGTTGGATGGCATCACCAACATGATGGACATGAGTTTGAGCAAGCTCCAGGAGTTGGTAATGGACAGGGAAGCCTGGTGTGCTGCAGTCCACGGTGCTGCAAAGAGTAGGACATGACTGAGTGACTGAACTCAACTGAGGGGAGCTTATGGCTTCCCAGGTGGCACTAGTGATAAAGAACCTGCTTGCCAATACAGGTAGATAGATGTAAGGGATGCAGGTTTGGCCCCTGGGTTGGGAAGATTCCCTGGAGAAGGGCATGGCAACCCACTCCAGTATTCTTGCCTAGAGAATCCCATGGACAGAGGACCCTGACAGGCTAGTCCATAGGGTTGCAAAGAGTCAGACATGACTGAAGCAACTCAGCACGCAGGGGAGCTTCAGGGTTGGTGAATACACTGATGTGCTGGGAGGCTGGCATGCCCAGAGGGGACATGGAAGCTCTGTGCCCCTAATGCAAATCTTGCCCTATTCAGGTCTTCCATTTGGCTGTTTCTGAGTTGTAGCCTTTACAATGAAACTGAATTCATAAATATCATGTTTTACCAGCTAAATGAGTCATAAGTTCTAGCAAATTATCCATTGTGGGGGAGGGTGGTCATGGGAACCCCTAAATTTGAAGTCTGCCAGGCAAAAGTACAAGGAGGAATTTGAGCCAACCTGATACTTGCGGCTGGCACTTGAAGTGGGGCAGTCTCCTGAGACTGAGTCATTAACCTGTGGGATCTGCACAAACTCCAGGCAGTTTGTGTCAGAAGTGAACTGCTGGATATTCAGTGATGTCAGAGAATTATTGAAGGGACGGCAAAATTAACCTCAGGAGAAGAAGTCCATATTACAACCAACTTAACTGATACTTATTTAATTGAAGCCACCTCCCTTGATCTAATCATTAAATCTGTAGCTGTCACCAATTCAGAGCAGTACTTGCCATTTTCAGCACTAGAAGAAAATCTGGCCTTATTTCAGATTCACAAGTACCTGATCTTTTAAAAGACTAACAATTTAATTTGACCTGCTAAAGAGACTATGTAATGTTCCAGAAATATGAAGTCAAAATATATTTTCTTTAATTATTTTAGTTGTGGTTTAATTCACATTTAGTCCCCATAAGAGAATCATGAATTACCTCAATAGTTTACATGTAACTATTTCCTTTGGATAATAGACATAGTTAAATGACAATCACCACCACATAGTATAATACACTTAACTCAAACTCTAATGGACCCAGAAACAATACGTTCTCTCTTGTTTGCCAACTTATTTGTCAAAAACAAAAGTCAAAAGAGAAATCTCAAAGAAGTTAGACTAAGCAGTCAATCATGAGCAACTAGTCAATCTTGAAGACCAATCTGGTCAAACCAGACACTGCATCAATGCACTCATTCCTTCACTTTTCAATCAGGGGATAGAGTACTGTCATCAGAGACTTGGTCAGGGGCACTGGATTACCCAACTCCAAAGGTCCCCATTCCCCTCCTTGTAAATGGTGTTATCCAGCATTGGGCAACCCTGTGGGCCTGTTCCTTCCTGACACTCTTCTCCTATCAAGTGCCATTGTTAGCAATTTCCACCTTTTCCCAGCTGGACAACCAATGGAATTTTGTTTCACCCTGTGCACATGGCCCACAATATCACCACTGCCACCACTCTGCACTCCCAAAGGCCTGCTTCCTGAAATGTTCTCCTCCAGAGCAACTGAACCCACATATCTAAATGTCTCTGGAAAGGTCTTTAGACTATTCTCTTTCATATAAGCAAATTTCTCCTACCATAGACATCAGCTATAGCCAACTGTTTCGAGTAAATGACTGGACAAGTGACTAGTTATTTCAAAGAAAAACTAATTTACTAGGAGAAAAAGAATCACAGAAACATCCTTTAAAATGAACACATCACTCTTTACTTTTGAACTGGACTCACTTGGAATAAAGAAAACGTCACCACTCTGGGAACCTGGAACTTCTAGCATGTCTATAATCCTGCCACTCTGAACACATGCTGGTAGAGTCCCAGCACCCTCACCAGAGTGGAATTCCTTGCCTTCCCTTCCTGTTTAAAGGCAGCCACTAGGTAGTCATCAAGTAGATATAAAGTAAATGTTTAATTGAAAACAAATTTGTTTCACAGGTTTTTTTTTTTTTTTAGAATAAATCAATTGTAGATATTTTCACAGAGCCATTCTAAAAATGTTTTGTCCATGGATATACCTGGATTTTCCTGCTCATATTCCAAGGTAGGTCACTGGAAATGGGAATATTCAGGTCAGCATTTTGCATAGGCATTCTGGACAGCGTAAAGAAGAGACCAAACACCAAGGATTCAATTAAACTCAAACAAACTCTACTGAGTGCCTACAAGGATATATTTAAGGCAGTGTAAATGAGAAAACAAAATCAGTGCAGAGAAGTCCTATACCTGCCAGCACCTTCTCGGTAACTTTAAGCAAGTTTACTAACCTTTATAGATTTCCATTTACCTTCTGCTTTTTTATCTGTTTTCAGCCTCAAAACATTTTGATCGACTGAAATCTTATGGGGAAACCCAATATAACAACAACTTTAGCAGAGTCAAACATGGGTGTGGTGGTGGAGAGCAGGGGCAGTGAAATGGAAGCTAGATAGCAGGATGAGGGGGTTTTCCATGTCTACCAAGGATATACTCCAGAAATGACCCTTGGGAGGGCTCTACGTAGCCCAGTTTGAAAATTTATCATGCCAGATATTCTAAGATTCTTTGAGGGTCTTCTTCCTGCTTATTCTTAGCTGGACAAAGAATTAAATGCATTCAACATAGTAAATGTTATGACTTGAGTCTTGTTCAAAATCAAAGTTACAGGTCACGCACCAACCCACTTTTAGGCAAACATTGCAGAATCAAAATACTTCATCAACCAACAAGAGCTAAAAGCTATAACCAAACTCTGTGATCTTGATATGGTGGAAATGATCTACTTTTAAAATAATGAGAGCACATTTTTCCAAAACACTGTATCCTAGACTGACCAGCAGAGACGAAGGCAAAAATGAGAAGTCCTACACTATGCACTGATGCTGCCCGAAATCCTTGGTCAGTCATCATATCTGGTCTGGATCTTCAGGCCTTGGTGACAGAATCATTTTCAGTTCCCAGGTCCTGAGGCTGAATCCTCCAGCAGAGCAGGGAGAACAGGAACAAGGATTATGCATCGCAGCAGTATGCAACCTAAGCTTCCATGATGCAATCCAGCCCAAAACCCAACAACACACCTCGGTCAAAGGACACTGCTGAGCAAGGACAGGCCCTCAGGAAGTCAGTAGTCATCAGCATGATGCCTACTGTTTTCATATAATCAGGCTGGTATCAGGGCACTCACTGACCATGATGATTTATTTTGGTACAAGGGCTATTCACCACCTCAAGATTCCCTCACTGAGCTTCCCTATTCTGAGGAATGGTATTTAAATAGTTTCATCTGCACACATCTTAAAGAAGAGGATTTGGCATTTCTCCCCTCCCATTTTCCCCTTTCTACATATCACAACTTCAAAAGATTAGTTTGAGCCACTTCAGACAGTTAATATGCTAAGTTCTTACTTGTAATCATTCACTAATTGAACAAGTCAGGTGCTATAGTAATCTCCTTTCCCCCTAAAATAAGTAGGTTCCTCCATCACGAAGAAAAACAGATGCAAGAACTGGTATAACTAGATTTGAACTGAAAGACACTAACTCAATGAAACACTCTGGTCCATTGTGCAGAGAGCTTCAGAACACTGTTCCAACACTTAGGGAGAATTGATCCTGGTTCACTGGTATCAACATCTGTAAATAGACACAAAGAGGTAATTGTAAGTAATCGAGAGCTGGGGGAACAGGAGTCACCACGTAATTACCATTGTTTCATTCAGATTTACCACATCTTCACCTTAAAACAACTGGCAGCCAGTGTACAATTAACTCTTCTTACTGCAGCACAAAACAGTAGCAGAATCAGATTAATTTTAAGTCATCTAATGCAATGCAAACCCACAACTCCAAAAGTAAGTGGCATCAACTCTTCTTTCAGAAGAATTTGTCCAAAAGCCCCAGGAGTTTAACAAACCCACTGGTATTCTAGATTAAACGGCCAGTTCAGCTCTGAGAATCTAAATTCATTTTAGGTTTGTAGATTCTTTCCCCAAACACAATTAGTGGTCGATGCAGAAGTCAATGGCTTCTCCCTGTATTGAAGTTCCCCTCCTACCCATCCGACCCATTTCACAAATTAGAAAAGAGCCACCAGTCTCCAAATTAACTGATGATTTTTCAGCCTACAGGGTATTTTCATACTCGAGTTATAACTGAAGGTGAATAGTGGACAGCTTAATAATTCATTAGCTAGATTAAAATCCAACATTAGGATACAACCTAGACCAAAGCCACACGTGTGCGTGTGTGTGTGTGTGTGTGTGTGTGTGCGCGCGCGAATGCGCACATGTGCACTGTTACTTCAGTCCTGTCCAATTCTTTGCAACCTGATGGACTGTAGCCCACCAGGGTCCTCTGTCCATGGGATTCTCCAGGCAAGAATACTGGAGTGGGTTGCTATGCCCTCCTCCAGGGGGATCCAGGGGAGGGATCCGACCCAGGGATCAAACCCGAGTCTCTTGCATCTTCTGCACTAGCAGGCAGGTTGTTTACCACTAGAGCCACCTTGGAAGCGTGTGTGTGTGTGTGTGTGTGTAAGTGAAAGTGTTACTCAACCTGTGTGTAAGTGAAAGTGTTACTCACTCAGCCTGTGTGTGTGTTTAAGTGAAAGTGTTACTCACTCAGTCATGTCTGATTCTTTACAATCCCATGGACTGTAGCCCATCAGGCTCCTCTGTTCATGGAATTCTCCAGGCAAGAATACTGGAGTGAGTAGCCATTCCCTCCTCCAGGGGATCTTCTTGATGCAGGGATTGAATCCAGGTCTCCTGCATTGCAGGCAGATTCTTTACCATCTGAGCTACCAGGGAAGCCCCCATATATAATCAACTTTAAGTTCTTTGAGTTACTCTGCAGTATAAAGGGTAGAGTCTATTGTTTGCCTAATTCTAGCTCTTCACTTGCTTGCTAACCAAAGACTTCCTATTTACATTCAAGTTGGGATTCAGCAAGTCAGTTCAGGCTCAACTCCAACCCCTTCATTACCCCAGGACTGCCCAGGACTATTCAAGTTACTTTTGATAATCCATCTACCCAAGCTAGAACTTAAAACAGGTGACAAGTCCAAAATTTCTGATTCATTTTTTGCAAACACAAAAAAGTTTTACTTAGCATTTCTGATACTAACTTTACTACAACTAGCCCAAGCAACATTTAAGTCTCTCAACTGCCTAGCTCAAAGAGCCAATTCACTCAAAGAACACACTAGTCACTGTTGTGGTGTTCAAAAGAAGAAAACAGCATATTCTAACTGTTTCAGCCTACTGAAACATTTGGCTCAACAGGGCCAAATCAAGGAGGAGTCCTGATTGGACCTCTCAAGTGGACAATCTGGTCAAGGTGAGGCTGAGAAGCAGCTGGCTACTAGAGATGAATGGCCCCAACAGAAGTCAAAAGTAGGTTACATCACTTGGTTACACACCAGCCCAAAGATGCCAACAGAGTGGGATTATGCCCACAATGGTCATTTATCTAATGTAATCCAGAGTGAACTTTTAGCACCAACCTACACACACACCTCAGCTGAATGTTATTAGTCATCAGGCAGACCAGACAAAAGTGGAAATAGTGCAACATAAAATCTGCCTTCCTACGAAAAACAACTTCAAACTTAGATTGTAACGGTCATCTTATAGCCCAATAGGGGCATATTATTATCATCTGCCCAATCTTCAGCCCTAAATTCACAGCTAAAAGCAATAAGAGGATTCATATACTAGAACACATCTGGGGTACCCATTATGCAGTTTTAAAAAGCATATAAGACAAAATCCTGTAAGGAAAAAGGCAACCTCTCAATTGAACAATCCACTGAATTCTTAACTCATGGCTTGAGATTTATCTGCCAGAAAAGACTCAGATGACCACTGCCGCCTCCTCTCCTACTCTCAGCAGGGTGACCTTTTTTTCCCTCCAATACTCCAAGTAAAGTTAAAGTCACTCAGTTGTGTCCAACTATACAGTCCATGGAATTCTCCAGGCCAGAATACTGGAGTGGGTAGCTGTTCCCTTCTCCAGACAATACTCTAAGAGTATCCTTAAAATAGTCTGTGGCAAGATGCTAGGAAAAACAACAGAATTAAAAGGAACATCATTTTCTATTTCTTTCTCCTTCTTGCTCTTATTTTGCCTACCTATTCTGAGCCCAGCCTCCATCTCTCTGACCTAGACTCTTCTCACTCTTCTCTTTGATCACTAGGCTCTAGCTATTACTGCCTCTCCTACCCCTAATCCTCCCCGACCTCCTCTTCACCATCCCTTTCTTTCCATTCCTTGGAACTTGCCATACTCCTAAACCTGGAAGGTTCCTCCCGTATTTTTGCAAGGCTGGCTCCTTTTTTACTTAAAGCTCAACTTCAGTGTTGCCTTCTCAGAAAGGTCTAGACTATATCCCAGTCATACACTCCTTATCACAATACTCACAATCACAGATAAGAGCTGATTTTCTTTAGCTCTTATCAAAATCCAATTTGCTTATTTATCTGTCCCCACCCCACTCCAATGTATGCTCCATGAGAGCATGGACCTTACTGCTATGTTCCTCTTTGTATGCCCACTGCCTAAAATACTGGCTAGCAACTAGTAGCCTGTCAATAAATGTTTGTTGAATGAATGAATTTTGGGCTTTTTATTCAATGATTCCAAATCAGTTAAGGTGAGAACAGTAGTCATTTTTTTTTCTTTTGTTGCATTTCTGTGAAACATCCAAACATGCTGTTACTTGTACAATGAAAGCATTAAATATTGTTTCATCAGGCATGAAATCCCTTATGAGTAGGATGGAACCCGTTACGATAATTCTAACAATATGCACATAAACTCAGTTACAGAGGGACAGGATTTACAGACACTTTCTAATCATCAAAGGATCCCTAAAATTTGGGAACCATCTCTTAAAGTTCTTTAGAAAACAATTCCAGACTCAAGAGGATTTCCAAAGAAAATATCAACACCAAAGTAGGAATCATTACACTTCACTCTGAAATCCCTACTACAGGCTAAAGAAGCACTACTTTTTTCCCCCCTTAAACCAACAAAACATCAACAAAGAGATCTTCTTTTTCAATCATTCTTTGCTAAATAATTTTTTCACATCCGTTACTGGTTTGTATTCTTCGCTGAAAGAAAACTAAGCAAATCACGCTGTATCATGTAAGACCACCTATACACAAAGAATAAGCTAAATAAATAAGATGGAAATCTGCACAAGCCCAATGTGTCACTGAAGACTTGTGTGCCAGACACACAAAAGAAAAAATAAGAGAGCTATTGTCCAGTTGTAGAAACAAAAGAGTAATACGGGGTTTTCTGTTCTCCAAAGTGCATCATGAAGTGTGGGTGGAGAGAAGAAATCTAGAATTAGCCTAACATCAAATCATTTTGGAAAGAGTTGACAACATTTAAATTCCTCACACATAAAGTATTTAGAGCAAGAGACCTTGATTCCTGGGTTATGATGCCATTTAGGAATCCTTGCAAGAGCTTTGGAATTCCAGTATTCAGAGGATAAAACGCTCATTTTAATCCGGAGCGACCAGGGATTGAGAGGTACTCCCAAAGAGAGACAGCTTGTAACTGATTGAACTGAAGTATTACAAAGCTTGCAGTTAAGACCTGGGATGGAGGAGGAACACCCAATTCAAAAGAGGTAACCAAGATACCAAGTGCAATAGAGAAAAAAAAAACCACAATTACCACCTAGTCACCGAGTATTAAAGTGGAAAGGAGGGCTATGCACGGGAGAAGATGGGGGGGGGGGGGTGGGAAAAAAAACAATACATTTGTCACTCTGTCCCACTTCCTATACAGGATACGGGCAAAGCTTCCAGCCCCATCACCTCAGGCACAGATGGTTATCGTACACAGCAAAGGTGCACAGGAAGGACTTCAGGTCTGAGCCCCTTAATTCCAGGGCTGTTAATGATTAAAGAGGAAGATGGGGGTGGGGAGGTAGATGAGGGCGGAGGGAGCTGGAGATTCACCCACCACCTCTCGTTTGGGCTCCTACCTCACGGCGCTTACAAGGCGCAGAGGACCAGAGTCTGTACCCCTCCAGGGCAGCTCCGGCCCCCAGAGCCCCAAGCCCTGGGTTGAGGGGTGCTGGCGATGAGGAGGCAGGGACAGTAGGTAAGTTTTCTGAGCCCTGCGGCTGACACGCCACAGGCTCCCCTCACAGCCTCTCCTTCCAGCGGGACCAGTCCAGACAAGGAGCTGATTTCCACGCCTCCCCTTCCACCCCCCCTCCCTTTCTCGAAGGTACCCAACCCCCGCCCCTTCATCTCCCAAAGCCTCCCCTCTTCCTCAACCCCCCCTCAAACTCACAGCTGCTCCAGAGGTTCCTCCAGTCAAACCCTTTCTGGAAACGACGGCGGCCCGGCGGGTCCAAAACACCTACCATCCCCGCTCGCGTTTCCAGGTTCCCTACCCCCTCCGCCGCCGCCGCCGCCGCCGCCGCCGCCGCCTCTTCTCCCACCACTGCCGCCGCCTCCCCTTCATCTGCCGCCCACCAGCGGCGGCCGCCCCGAAGCCCCACCCCCTCCATCGCCTCCTGCATCATCACTTCCGGTAACCCCGCAGGCCGCCGGCTCCGGCAGGCGGAATAGGAAAGGAGGCGGGAACGAGCGGCAGTTTGCGTCACGACGTACGCAAAGACGTACGAAGCTGTCGCCAAGTAAGGGCAAAGACTTAGCAACTCGGAGGGAGGGCTAGGAAGAGATGGGGTGGACCATTTTTTTCGCTGCAATGGGGTGGCTAGAGGAGAACGAAAAGGGGAAAAGGGAATTAAGGAAAGGATGAGCTTGGCTATCTTGTTGGGTATACGGCGGAGCGTGATCTAGAGTTTGAAGTTTAACGAAGGGTCGAGCCTACCCTCGACTTGGGACTAATGCTCCCACAGAGGTCCGTCCGGTGGTTTGGTCCGGTCTGGCCTACCAGACCTGCTGGAGAGCTCAGTCGGCCGCCGCTCAGCTGCGCTCCCGGTGCCGCCTCCTCCCAGCCTCCCGGAGGCTGCGGTGCTTCTGTGGGTGGGGGAAGGCTGGACTGACGCAGAGTGAGTGCTGAGGATGGAGACGCCGACTCCTGGCGCGGGAAACTGGGGGAAGGGGTGGACGCCTCAGGGGCAGGGGTGGGGTGGGGTGGGGGTACGACGTTGCTAGGAGACGAGCCTGTGTGACCCCAGCCTCGCGAGGGCTGCTTGGTGTCAACCGCCGCTCGCCTCAGGAACCTGCTAAGGGAAGCGGCTTGAGGGCCAGGAAGGGGAGGCCTGGTTTGGGAAAGCTGAAATGCCGATTTGGGGCCCATCTCTGAATCCTTTGGATTCCCCCAACGTATTGACGAATGGGAGATTAAATAGGGGCAAATCCGGAGGGGAGGCGTCTAGCCGAGGAAGGTTGACACAAACGAGTACCCTGCACGATACTGAGATTTTCTAAGATAATGAGAACTAGCTTCTTAAATCCCTTGGTCCACAAAAGACGTTGCTACGTGAATTTTTCGAGTCCGGGAGTAAAAAGTAAAGCAATAAGGTAGATATCAGCGAGTAAGAAATGCCCCAAAGGAAGTAGTAGCAGGTGAAGTGGTGGAAGTTAAGGGGAAAGTGAAAGTCGCTCAGTCGTGTGCGACTCTTTCCGACCCCGTGGAGTGGGTAGCCGTTCCCTTTTTCAGGGGCTCTGCCCAACCCAGGGATCGAACCCAGGTCTCCCGCATTGCGGGCAGATTCTTTACCAGCTAAGCCACGAGGGAGGCCCAGAAGATGAGGTGAGGGCTACTCTAAATCGGATAGGGCTGTTCAGAGGAGGCCGGGTTTGCCAAAATCCCAGAAAAGAGGGAAGCTGGGGAATGAGCTTTCTAGGTGGAGAAAAGAACCAACGGGAAGGTATCTGAACAAGGAAAGGGCGAGAAAGTCAGATGCTTGGATCAGAAAGGGAAGAACAAGAACCAAAGTGGTCTGTGATGGAGAAGTGGCATGGCCTGATCAAGCATAGCTTAGCCCAAGGTGAGAGCTTGACTGTTGGGTTACTGGAGGGTTTAAGGAGTGACAGATCTCATTTACAGTTTTAGAAAATCATTCTTGGCTCCTGGATGGAGAAGGGTATAAGTGGTCAGACCTGTTTGGCAGCTGTTGCAGTAGGCCAAGGGAGAGGTGGCAGTGAAATGGAAGAATTAAATTCAGAATGTGTTCTGAAACTAGAACTTGTAGGACTTGTTGCCAAATAGGATATGAAGGGTATGTGAAAGGATGGAACCAAGGATGACTCCTCAGAGAAAATAGTTTGGAAAGCACTCTGTTCTTTTAAACATACTAGTTTTGATAAGTTTATTAGCTGTCCAGGTAAAGACGTTGATAAGTTAAATATGAAAATCAAAGGAAAACTCAAGGGAGATAATAAATGTAGCGGTTTATTCCTAAATCACCTAAGAAGAGAGTGCAAATAGAGAGGAAGGCCTCTGTGGGAAGCCCTATTTTTCTTTGTTAATCAAGGAATAAAAAGTAAATTTAAGGATGCAAGTGAAGTTTTGAAATTGGGCAATTTTGGCTTAGCTATTGTGCTGTTAAATGTTTATGTATTAAAACTTATCCTTGGCGGAGTTGGGGAGAGGAAGGCCACTAAACTCCTTGGGGCTGTTTACATTTAGAGATTATCCAGAGAAAGAAAAGCCAGCAGAGGAGACTCAAAGATAAAGCCTCAAAGATAAAAGGGGGCCCTGTAATATTCTTGAATAATGGGACCCACCCTCATAATCATTGAGACTCATCCTGGAAGTTGTGGCTCAAATCTCTTTCTTCCTTTCCTCTGCCAGCTGTCAGGGCTTTTGGACTCCTGCTTAGGTGGTTTGTGTTCACTGTAACAATCCTTACTTTGCTTATGGGTCTGACTATCCTGTGAACTATTTCTTGTTTGTGCCCTGTTCGCTCCTAGTTCAGAGCTTTGCCCATAGAGCCCAGTGTATAGGAACTCTGTGTCCTTAATGTATAAACCGTGAATTTCAACACCTTCTGATGAAGGAGTGTTTGTCCCTGATGTTCTTGCCGCCTCCATCACTAGATATGGTTGATTTCATAAAATCTAGAAAGAATATCAGAAGAATAATCAGAAGGGGCTTCTCTGGCCGTCCAGCGTTTAAGACTCCATGCTTCCACTGCAGGGATTGCTGGTTTGATCCCTGATTTGGGAACTAAAATCCCATATACCAAAAAAAGAAGAATCAGAATGCTTGGATTTCAGTCTTGGGGCACTACTGACCAGCAGAATGGCCCTGTTCTTTGAGCTTCAAGGGTTACAGATTGACCTAGATTACAGATTACAAACTGCCTGAAAGCATGGTTTGGCCCATAAATTGATCTAAATTATTTCTTAAAGTTTACTTGCCAAATTAAAAATTCAATTTTCAGCTTCATTTGAAAAAGTGACAATCTGGCAACACTAGCGTGAGTTCCCTGCACAGCCACAGTCAACTAGAGCCAGTGAGATTCTTTTCCCTTCCTCTACCTGCCTGACCCCTGTGGACATTTGATTTGCAGTTCTTGGTTTAGAGCTTTGCTGTCTGTCTGTAGGCACAAGCTGCATGTAACTATTTCAATTTAAATGCAGTAAAATTAAAAATGCAGTTCCTCAGATGTATTCACCATATTTCAGGCACCCAGTGCCAGTGGCTACCCTGTTGGACAGCAAAGATAGAAAATATTTCCAACATTGAAGAAAATTCTGTTGGTCAGTGTTGGACTGGAGGGACTTAAAGATGCTCAGGTCTAATCATTCTGCACACTAAAGATGGATAGTGTGGCTATCCATGGATAGTAAATTCATTGCTCCTACTCTGAAGGAAATTTGTCTAGTAAAGAGCTCCTGTGCCTCTGCAGATGGGGAAAGTGGTTCATTCAATAGTTGGCGGGTACTTGGAAAGTGTCGTGAAGGCAGAGACCCCCCGTGCAGAGTAAGGGCTATATATCAGTTGGTTGGATCAGGGGTCAGATGTATCTAAGATTATAACCATAGCCCTTTTGTCTGCTTCTTAATCCAGTTCCTTAGGACATTGTCACAAAGAAGGGGTTTAAATGTCTTAAATTCGTGTTCTCTGATTTACCTAGTTCCTTTGAAGGGTTCAAATCTTGGGTAGTTACTTATGCATGAATGACTGGGGTTGAACTTTAGCATTGACCAAGTTCCCTGATGGCTCAGATGATAAGGAATCTGCCTGAAATGCAAGAAACTTGGGTTCAGTCCCTGGGTCCGGAAGATCCCCTGGAGGAGGGAATGGCTACCCATTCTAGTATCCTTGCCTGGAGAATTCCATGGACAGAGGAACCTGGCAGTTGCAGAGTCAGACACAACAGCAAATAACTCAACGCCTAGTGCCCACACATACAGCACACTTCCACACACACCTCCTACTTCTGGTAACGTGTTCTCATTTCTCTGATTGACCTTGTTTTTGTCTCTTAAAATATGATGATAAGAAAGCAGTTACTTCCACTTCTTTTTAATCGAGAGACTGAAACTTGGTGTCCATTTAGAGTTTCTATCCCTGAGGGGGCAAATAGCTGAACATCTCAAATTGGGTTACTATAGCCTGATTGGCCGGAGAAGGCAATGGCAAGCCACTCCAGTACTATTGCCTAGAAAATCCCATGGATGGAGGAGCCTGGTAGGCTGTAGTCTGTGGGGTCGCTAAGGGTCGGACACGACTGAGCGACTTCGCTTTCACTTTTCACTTTCCACTTTCACACATTGGAGAAGGAAATGGCAACCCACTTCAGTGTTCTTTCCTGGAGAATCCCAGGGACGGGGGAGCCTGGTGGGCTTCCGTCTATGGGGTCACACAGAGTCGGACACGACTGAAGTGACTTAGCAGCAGCAGCCTGATTGGAGTTCCCCTTACAAGTATAATCTTGTGTGTGCTCCTGTGCTGATATATTTAGAATAAATATATGTGCCTTGTCTGATCTTGTTTGGGATAGTTTAGAAACCATCCAGACATAAATATTTTTGGTTTTTCCCTGTGTTCTAAAGATTTCCTGTGTTACAGAGCCTAACTTAATTTCTCTTCCTTTCCGTTCCGTTCCGTTCCATCGCTCAGTCGTGTCCGACTCTTTGCGACCCCGTGGGCTGTAGCCTACCAGGCTTCTCCGTCCATGGGATTCTCCAGGCAAGAATACTGGAGTGGGTTACCGTTTCCTTCTCCAGGGGATCTTCCCGACCCAGGGATCGAACCCCTTCTCTTCCTTTAGGTAAGAAAAATATATAATCTATGCTCTCCACCATGACCCTTAACTCTGACATACCATATTGTCAATTTCTTGTAAAAAGATGCTGTTTCAGAGAATAGCTGTAGTATGATTAAGTACACCACACAAGCATATCCTGAGATATGCAAAACTGTGTGGCATTACACTTCCCGTTTTGGATTCTAGTAACCAAAAACTGAATCCTAGTCAGGAAATAAGTCCATGGGGTATGTGTGGGACAATGAGTTGAGGCCCATAGTTTATCTTGAAAGTTATTCAGTTTAGATAAGATGATACTGTGTAGGATATGGAAATACATTGGAAAGTAGGGAAGGATAACAGATCTAGAAAAGTGTACTGAAGGGTAAGCAAGGAGTAAGAGGTAAAGGAAGAAAAATAGGAAGGGAAGCTTGGACATACTCTTAATATTGGCACCTGCATTGTATTTCCAGTAAGAAGTATGTGCTGTGGTCTGAAGATAAGCAATGCCTCCAGCAGGGTTGGTTAGTCATACTGAAGAACAATAGCTCTTTACTGTACATGGATTATTAATAATCAGAGGGAAACAGCTTTAGGAAAATCCATTACTACCACAAAACAATAAATTCACCAACAGACAACACATTTCTTTTCCCTCCTCTGCAGAGAAAGTTTTGCATAGATAAAAAGCCTCACTGTTCCTCCTTTATCTCCTATTTCAGGTAACATTTTGCCTTTGTTAACTCCCAGTGCTAAGTGATTTACATGGATAATTATGAACAATCCTTATAGCAACTCTTTGAAGAAGATTCTGTTGTTACCCTATTTTAAGAAATTGAGGCTCTGAAAGATTAATATCTTGCCTGATGTGGTGAAGTCAGTATTCAAACTCCAATTAGTTCATTGTTTGTATTATATCTCTCTTTTTTACATGTTTGGAAAATTTTTGAATGCCTGAAATCAAGGTAGTCATTCTCTATTCTGCTGTCTTGGGCAAGAAAATCTGTTTGCTTTGACATTATAAGAACACTTCAATTCCCTGCAGGTTTTCCAGATGACTAAAGCTTTAAATTATAATTTTGGGAGTTGGTTTTGAACCCTGATCATTTGCATGCAATGGACCTTATTCCCCCAAAGGATTGTTTTCATGAAAAAAAAGTACCAGAGCCTCATTTTTCTATGTGTGTGTTTCTGTCGACTACAAATACATTCACAGCCTGAAAGTAGAGTATTTTACTTGGTGGGAATGTTAGGACTCCAAGCCCGGGAGACTTCTCTGAGGAAGCAGAAGAGAGAGTCAGCCTATATACAAGTTTGCAACAAAGTGGGCAGGCAGACTGAACATCAATTATTGTTAAGCAAGGAAAACCAGATACCAAGTTAAAGGAATTTAGCACTCTTCTACATATGGGAAGATGCAAGAATCTGAGATTATTGAAGTCATTTTTTCATATACATCTCAGCTATCTGGGGCCAGCATCCTGCTTTTTTTTTTCTCTCACTCTTCCCTCTTCCCCCGACCCCACAGCTCCTCAGCAGTCACCATAGGGAGTGGGGGGGCATGTGATCTACTAGATCACAGGCATTGTGTCCCTTTTTTGGAAGCCCTCATTCACATTTGGAGGCCCAAAATTGCTGATGGCTTTTACATCCTTATTTATTGATATGGCAGGAAATATTCAGTTTTACAGTTCTAAGCTTCATGGAAACATAGTATATCATTTCAGTCTTAAAAGAACTTAAGAGTGAGGATTAGGTAATAGCTCTGTAGACTGCTCTAGATGGAAGTAATAAGACTGCTTTCCCAAATAACACTTAAATCTTCAGTTCTTTATCCTGATACCCACAGTGCCACTCTTGAAAACATCATTGTGAGGGTTAATTAGTATTTTTAAATGCCTTAGGGTCTTCTGTTGTGAAACCTGGCCCAAATACCAATGCATATATCTCAGGATAAGAATGAAAATTACTGGTAATTATTCTGTGTGGGTAATTTTTTTTCTTCTAACAAAAGTATTTTAAGCTCCAACTCTGCCAGCCATGGGAGTATAATGGATAAGACAAGGTCCCAACCTTATTCTCTCTCCCCCTCCCAAAACACAGTGAAGGAAGAAATGCAGGTCAAACAGAAAATGACAATCGAGTAGGAAGAACCTAGTGTGAAGACATTGGCCTAGTGTGACAAAGACAGCCTGTTGAAAGTGATGAAAGCCAAAGGGTGAGAATCAGCAGTTAAGCAAAAAATAAAAAAAATATTTCAGTTGTATGAGTTGGAATCTTCCATTTGGCAAAAAGAAGGAGTCCCAGGTCTAAGGAGATAGGGCAGCGGGACACAGGATGGGTAATAGTTGGTGCATGGTGAACATAAAAATGGATTTCTCTGGGTGAGTTTCACTATCACCCTCCCCCCGACAAATCATAAGATAGTTGGGAGAGAAATTTGGCTACATTCTATTTTGGTTATGATTTTTAAAATTTTATCCATAGGGACAGCTCTTTAAAGAACAGATGGAAAGAGTCTCCTTCCACCTGGGGTTTAAAAGTCAGTTAACTTCCCTTGCCTTTCTGTCCCTTGTTTGTACTGCAGCACTTCTTCTTCAGTAGATGGCAAAGCCTCCTGGGAGTGTAACATTTGAAATTTTGACATTCCTGAGACCAGAGTCATTCTTCTATAAATTACATCTGAGGAAAGGGAATTTTCATCTCTGCTCTTAACTCCTTAGTGTTCATGCGGTAATGTCTTTCCAAAAGTGAAAGAAAGTGTTCCAGGGGTGGGGAAAATGGTGAAGTGGATAAAGCCCCTAGTCCTAGCAGATTTTGCCATGCGTGCATGCTTGCTAAGTGGCTTCAGTCATGTTCAACTCTCGGCCACCCTATGAACTGTAGCCTGCCAGGCTCAGGCAAGAATACTGGAGTGAGTTGTCATGCTCTCCTCCAAGGGGATCTTCCCAACCCAGGGACTGAACCCGCATCCCTTTTGTCTCCTGCATTGGCAGGCAGGTTCTTTAGCAGTAGCGCCACGTGGGAAGCCCAATCTTCCCATAGGCCTCCTGTAAAACTAGATCTAGACATGCCAAGTGCTTAGCATGTATTTTCATTCTCAATAGCAAGTGAAAGAGTGAGTGGGTGGTGCTTCTTTTTTTTTTTAAAGGAAATTGATCACTGCTTCTCTCAAGTCCTCATTACTGACTCCAAAATGAAAACAGGGGAAAAGTTGCAGCTAGAAAAATAACCATCTAGCTTTTTTGGCTCTTAATCCCAGCTTTCCTGTCAATTAGGTAGCATTTCACTTTTCACTTTCATGCATCGGAGAAGGAAATGGCAACCCACTCCAGTGTTCTTGCCTGGAGAATCCCAGGGACGTGGGAGCCCGGTGGGCTGCCGTCTATGGGGTTGCACAGAGTCGGACACGACTGAAGCGACTTAGCAGCAGCAGCAGCAGCAGGCAAGACTTCACCATCTGCAAGGTTGGTACAATCACAAATACTTATGGTATAGTTTGAAATACAGAATGTTTTAAAAAATGTAAATCAGGTCAGACCAGTATACTGTTACTTGCCTAAAACCTACCGGTGTCTTCTTTTGCTCTTAGACTACAAATCAAACTCCTTTCCAAGGCCTGCTTTCCCAGCCTGTGTTGGATTCTGTACACCTATCGCCTCACTTCCCCCATAGACTCTCAGTTGTATTAACACTGAGATTGGTTCCCACTTCATAACCTTTGACCCTACTGTTCTTTCTTCCTGCATCTTCTTCCCCTGAACTCTTACCATTTATAGGTTCCTTAGCACCATTCAAGACCCAACTCAAATATCACTGACTACCCAAAATAATCCCCACCTCTTCTCATCCATATCATATTATTGTTTCATTCTTTGAGACTACATATCACCAAGAAAAACTGTTCTGCTTGTGTATCATCTGCCTCTGCCACTTGGATATAAACTCTAGGTCAGGGACCATGGCTGCTTGTTTATCACTGTATGCCTAGAACTGCATGTACCTGGCACATGGTACTGAATAAATGTTAGATGGATGGATGGATAGATTCTTGGGAGGGAAGAGTAAGACCTGCAGGGTAGTAGTATTGTAATGAGTGCTGGTATCTCTTCTGTGATGTCAGCTCCCTTTGAAGTGTCAGGAACAGTGTTGCTACAGGGAACAGAAGATTAAAGCAGTCCAGCCAAGTGCACGGCCTCCTCTAAAGGTGGTGATGTGTAACGTCATTACTGAGGAAAGACAGTTGCAGGGAGGGGTGGATAACATATTGATAAGGTGGAGACCTTATAAAAGGGTAATTGCAATTCATATCTAGGTGCAAAAAGAATGGATTTTTGCTCTTTGTAGGAAGGGAATAGAATTTAGTTCCCATTGTCACAATTGGCTAAGTTCTTTAAAGCAATCAGCAAACATTCAACCACATTTACTTAGATTGAGCCGCCTATTTAGTGATTAAAAGTTGGTGCTCTGACTCCAGACTTTGATTTTGAATCCTGGCTCCAACTCTTCCTTTCCTTGTGGCTGTACTCAAGTTACTTAACCTCTTTTTGCATCAGGATCCTCTTTTATAAAATAGGATAATGTGTTTACCTTATAGAACGGTGATGATTATGGGAATTAATATATATGTATGTAAATTACCTAGAAAGCCTGGCACAGAGTAATTACAAAGTAAGTGTTTTTGTTGTTTAGTCACTAAGTCGTGTCTGATTCTTTGTGAACACTCCAGGCTTCTCTGTCCTTCACTATCTCCCAAAGTTTGCTCAAATTAATGTGCACTGGGTCGGTGATAGCTATTACTATTATTTTTATTCCTTAGTGAGCAAAATGCAGTCCCTGCCCTCCAGAAGAAGGGAGAAAAGGAAGAAAAAGACACAGTGAAACTGGATGTGATAAAAGCAGAGAAAAAAGTGCTCCAAAAAAAGCTTGAGAGTAAGCTAGTGTCTACAAGTTGTCATGGCCAGCCAAAAGAGGCATCCTAAGTGAAAAGGTTAGCCAGAACAAATGCCACAGTAGAGTGCTTTAGAGCTCCATTTCTCCAGCTTGGTTTTTCTTGGGATTCCACATCATAATTTTTACTATTATGTTCCTATATTTTAAACCAGCTTAAAAATTTCTGTAATATGTGTAAAGGTAGAACTACAAAATAGAAATCACTTTAAGTCATGGGTTTCAGTTCAATTCATTTCAGTCGCTCAGTCGTGTCCAACTCTTTGCAACCCCATGGACCGCAGCACGCCAGGCCTCCCTGTCAATCACCAACTCCCAGAGTTTACTCAAACTCATGTCCATTGAGTCTGTGATGCCATCCAATCATATCATCCTCTGTCGTCCCCTTCTCCTCCTGCCCTCAATCTTTCACAGCATCAGGGTCTTTTCAAATGAGTCAGCTCGTCACATCAGGTGGCCAAAGTATTGGAGTTTCAGCTTCAACATCAGTCCTTCCAGTGAACATCCAGGACTGATCTCCTTTAGGATGGACTGGTTGGATCTACTCGCAGTCCAAGAGACTCTCAAGAGTCTTCTCCATCCCCACAGTTCAAATACATCAATTCTTCAGTGTTCAGCTTTCTTTATAGTCCAACTCTCACATCCATACCTGACTACTAGAAAAACCATAGCCTTGACTATACAAACCTTTGTTGGCAAAGTAATGTCTCTGCTTTTTAATATGCTGTCTAGGTTGGTCGTAACTTTGCTCCCAAGGAGTAAGTGTCTTTTCATTTCATGGCTGCAGTCACCATCTGCAGTGATTTTGGAGCCCAAGAAACTAAAGTCTGTCACTGTTTCCATTGCTTCCTCATCTATCTGCCATAAAGTGATGAGACTAGATGCCATGATCTTAGTTTTCTGAATGTTGAGCTTTAAGCCAACTTTTTCACTCTCCTCTTTCACTTTCATTAAGAGGCTCTTTAGTTCTTCACTTTCTGCCATAAGGGTGGTGTCATCTACATATCTGAGGTTATTGATATTTCTCCGGGCAATCTTGATTCCAGCTTGTACTTCATCCAGCCCAGCGTTTCTCATGATGTACTCTGCATATAAGTTAAATAAACAGGGTGACAATATACAACCTTGATGTACTGCTTTTCCTATTTGGAACCAGTCTGTTGTTCCATGTCCAGTTCTAACTGTTGCTTCCTGACCTGCATACAGATTTCTGAAGAGGCAGGTCAAGTGGTCTGGTATTCCCATCTCTTGAAGAACTTTCCATGGTTTGTTGTGATCCACACAGTCAAAGGCTTTGGCATAGTCAGTAAAGCAGAAGTGGATGTTTTTCTGGAACTCTCTTGCTTTTTTGATGATCGAGTGGATGTTGGCAATCTGATCTCTGGTTCCTCTGCCTTTTCTAACACCAACTTGAATATCTGGAAGTTCACCGTTCACGTATTGCTGAAGCCTGGCTTGGAGAATTTTGAGCATGACTTTACTAGCGTGTGAGATGACTGCAATTGTGCAGTAGTTTGAGCATTCTTTGGCATTGCCTTTCTTTGGGATTGGGATGAAAACTGACTTTTTCCAGTCCTGTGACCACTGCTGAGTTTTCCAAATTTGCTGGCATATTGAGTGCAGCGCTTTCAAGGCATCATATTTCAAGATTTGAAATAGCTCAACTGGTATTCCATCACCTCCACTACCTTTGTTTGTAGTGATGCTTCCTAAGGCCCACTTGACTTCACATTCCAAGATGTGTGGCTCTAGGTGAGTGATCACACCATCATGATTATCTGGGTTGTGGGTTTGGTGGGCTGTTAAAACACATTAAGAGAATCACAGTACGAAAATAAATATTCTATTATACATAAAAAATTACCTCATCAACCAATCTTTGGGACACTTGCTTTAGGGGAAAGTTCTGACTATGTCCTGAGGCCAAAATGTACTAGCAGCGACATTTATCAGCCTTTTCTTTCTAGTACAGGCTGCACATGGTGGGTGCTTGATGACAAGTTTTATCCTGGCACTGTGTTTATACATGAAGGATGACTTGAAGAGAAGAGCCCAATTTCCAGTCACAGTTTCTCCCAGGCACACTTCCTATCTCTTATCTTTCCTCATTCTGGGATTTGAGGGTTAAGGAAGTGAAAAGCAGAATTTGAAGAACTGTCAGTCTCAGGATAAAAGTTACAAAACTTTAAAAAGTTCTAAATATAAGAACTGATTTCACAGGCAGTTGTGACTGTAGTTCAGTTGTGGGCCTCTAAACAACTTAATATTCCTTGTACCGCCCATTGGAGAATCCCAGCAGACCCCGCTGCATCAGATCAACCCCTGATACCAGTGAAGAAGGATAAGGGCTGATTCAGCCCTGCATCAATACTGAGAGATTGTTGATAATTAGAGGAGTAAATGTTGGTTTCAAGCCATTAAATCCAAAAGGAGGAAAACTTTTAGGGAAAAGGCACTTTTCCTAAATATGTTGCTTCCTAGGAATAGAAATATAAACCAAAAGGAAAATAGCTTTAATTTTTTTTTTTTTACTTACATGGCTGATTTTGTTTCTAGAATCACTTTGTAACACCCACTTGTTAATAGTACGTAATACAGCTTAGACTGTCTGTGGAAATCTTTTGGACTCGAGTTTTCTGGGTCACCTAGTGTTGGAAAGGGAAACATCACTTATTTCCCTTTCAGGATTAGGGTTTTTTGCAGCATGTGAGCCTCTCTTGTAGAGCACAGGCTCTAGAGCACAAGGGCTCAGCAGTTGCCCCGAGGCATGTGGGATTTTAGTTCCCTGACCAGGGATCAAACCAGCTTCCCCTGCATTGGGAGGCGGATTCTCAATCATTGTATCACCAGGGAAGTACCAGGATTAGTTTTCAAAACACTTAAACATTAAAGTGTTTTGAAAATGGTCCTGTTAAATACGAGTTGTTAGTTCTGCTTGTTACCTCAAGTATTGTAATGGCAAGGCTTGTGTATCAGATATATATAGTTTGAGCAGTTAAAGTATGAAGCTGTGGTTCTTTGAGTAGTAGAAAGAAAGAAATGAAAGTCAGACTTTGGAGAAAGTAGAAAGAAAGAAATGAAAGTCAGACTTTGGAGAAGGTTGCTGCTGTTTTAATATGCCAGATCGCCTTCACCTTCCTCTTTTGGTATTGTGCGGTCAAGGAAGTTTAATCTGTTAATGACAGTTAAAGCAGTTGTGAACAGAAGGTTGTTGCAGACTCTGCTCCTCACAGGAACTGACTCATGTATTTTTGTATGAAACCATGGAGTTTTAGGGATAGCCAGAAACTCAGAAACCTGTTTCTTTACCAGGAAAAACATCATCAATTCTATGAGTTTTCATTATGATTAGCCATAATGCATGATGATCTCTCTTAATTTGTGTGAATTCCTTTTCAGTGTTTTTTCCTGTGAGGTGTAATGGATGTTGGGCTTCCCAGGTGGCTTAGAATCCTCCTGCCAAAGTAGGAGATGTGGGTTCGACCCCTGGGTCAGGAAGATCTGCTGGAGGAGGAAATGGCAATCTACTCCAGTATTCTTGCTGGAAAATCCTATGGACAGAGGAGCCTGGAGGGCTACAGTCCATGGGGTCACAAAGAGTCAAACACGACTGAGTGACTTAGCATGCACAAACACATATACTTGTCATCTTGTTCATTGTTTTGGGATTGTTTATGTAGTTTTTGTTGTTCTTTTCTTTTTCTTTTGTTTTCTTCTTTTGTGATTTGATGAGTATTTTTAGTGGGACAGGGGAGCCTGGTGGGCTTCCTTCTATGGAGTCACAAAGAGTCGGACACAACTGAAGTGACTTAGCAGCAGCATATATTTATATACACACACAATTATGTATAGCAATACAGGTTTATGTATAGCCATAAATATGTGTATATATATATGTGTGTGTGTGTGTGTGTGTGTACACACATGATTATTTTAAATTGCTGATCTTTGGATTAAATGTAAGACCGTAAGACCAAAAACTATAAAACTATAAAACTCCTAGAGGAAAACATAGGCAAAACACTCTCTGACATAAATCACAGCAGGATCCTCTATGACCCACCCCCCAGAGTAATGGAAATAAAAGCAAAAATAAATGGGACCTATGGTTTTTCCCATGGTCATGTATGGATGTGAGAGTTGGACTGTGAAGAAAGCTGATCGCCAAAGAATTGATGCTTTTGAACTGTGGCACTGGAGAAGACTCTTGAGAGTTCCTTGGACTGCAAGGAGGTCCAGCCAGTCCATTCTAGAGGAGATCAATCCTGGGTGTTCATTGGAAAGACTGATGCTGAAGCTGAAACTCTCAATACTTTGGCCACCTCATGTGACGAGTTGACTCACTGGAAAAGACTCTGATGCTGGGAGGGATTGGGGGTGGGAGGAGATGGGGACGACAGAGAATGAGGTGGCTGGATGGCATTACCGACTCGATGGACACGAGTTTGAGTGAACTCCGGGAGTTGGTGATGGACAGGGAGGCCTGGCGTGCTGTGATTCATGGGGTCGCAAAGAGTCAGACACGACTGAGCGACTGAACTGAACTGAATTAAAGTTAAAAGCTTTTGTACAAGGAAGGAAACTATAAGCAAGGTGAAAAGACAGCCTTCAGAATGGGAGAAAATAATAGCAAACAAAACCACTGACCAAGAATTAATCTCAAAAATATACAAGCAGCTCCTGCAGCTCAATTCCAGAAAAATAAAGGACCCAATCAAAAAATGGGCCAAAGAACTAAACAGACATCTCTCCAAAGAAGACATACAGATGACTAACAAGCACATGAAAAGATGCTCAACATCACTCATTATCAGAGAAATGCAAATCCAAACCACAATGAGTTACAATCTCAAGCCAGTCAGAATGGCTGCTATCAAAAAGTCTACAAACAGTAAATGCTGGAGAGGGTGCAGAGAAAAGGGAACCCTTTTACACTGTTGGTATGAGTGCAAACTAGTACAGCCACTATAGAGAACAGTGTGGAGATTCCTTAAAAAACTGGAAATAGAACAGCCATACGACCCAGCAATCCCACTGCTGAACATACACACCGAGGAAACCAGAATTGAAAGAGACACGTGTACCCCAGTGTTCATCGCAGCACTGTTTATAATAGCCAGGACATGGAAGCAACCTAGATGTCCATTGGCAGATGAATGGATAAGAAAGCTGTGTTACATATACACAATGAAATATTAGTCAGGTATTAAAAAAAGAATGCATTGAATCAGTTCTAATGAGGTGGATGAAACTGGAGCCTATTATACAGAGTGAAGTAGGTCAGAAAGAAAAACACCAATACAGTATATTAATGCATATATATGGAATTTAGAAAGATGGTAATGATGACCTTATATGTGAGACAGCAAAGGAGACACAGATGTAAAAAACAGACTTTTGGACTCTGTGGGAGAAGGCGAGGGTGGGATGATTTGAGAGAATAGCATTGAAACATGTATATTATCATCTGTGGAATAGACTGCCAGTCCAGGTTCGATGCATGAGACAGGGTGCTCAGGGCTGGTGCACTGGGATGACCCTGAGGGATGGGATGGGGAGGGAGGTGGGAGGGGGTTTCAGGATGGGAGGACACATGTACGCCCATGGCTGATTCATGTCAGTGTATGGCAAAAACCACTACAATATTGTAGTTAGCCTCCAATTAAAATAAATTAATTTTTAAAAATTGCTGATCTTTTAATTTCAGATGCATTTAATAACCCTGCATTTTTACTTCCCTCCCCGACAATTACTGTTTTTGACATCATATTTTACAACTTTCTGTTTTGTATATCCCTTATGTACTTATTGCAAACATAGATGAGTTTATTTCTTCTGTCTTTTAACCTTCCTATTAGCTTTGTATATAGTTGATTTACTACCTTTACTATATATTTGCCTTTACCAGTGAGCTTTTTACCTTTTGTAATTTTTATGTTTCTAGTTGTGGCCTTATTTTTCACTTAGAGAAGTTCTCTTAACATCTTCTAAACTATTTTGGGTGGTGCTGAACCCTTTTAGCTTTTGCTTCTTTATAAAATTTTTGATCTTTCCATCAAATCTGAATGAAAATCTTTCCAGGTAGAATATTCTTGGCTGTAGGTTTTCCCCGTTCATCCCTCTAAATACTAACATATTATACCACTCCTTTCTGGCCTGCAGAGTTTCTGCTGAAAAGTCAGCCAATAGTCTTATGGGAGTTCCCTTGTAGGTAACTTGTTAGTTTTCCCTTGCTGCTTTTAATATTCTCTCTTTATCTTTAATTTTTGCCATTTTAATTGCAGTGTGTTTTTGTGTGGCCTTCCTTGGGTTGATCCTATTTGGGACTCTCCGTGCTTCCTGTACCTGTATGTCTGGTTCCTTGCCCATGCTAGAGGAATTTTCAGCTATTATGTCTTCCGATATGTTCTCTGCCCCTTTCTCTCTCTCTTCTAGGACCCTTTTATTGTGAATGTTAGTGTGCTTGTTGTTTTCCTAAATGTCTCCTAGATTTCTTTTTATTCTTAATTCTTTTTTCTGTTCACCTTCAGTGATTTACATTACTGTGTCTTTTATTTCAGTTATTATACTCTTCATCTCTATTTGGTTTTCCTTATATTTTCTAACCCTTTCTTTATATTTTCTCTTTGTTAAAAATGTGTAACTTCTCACTCTATTTATCCATTCTTCTCCCATGTTCTTTGATCATGTTTATTACCTTGAACTCTTTATTGGGTAAATAACCTATTTCTACTTCACTTAGTTTTTCTTCTAGGATTTTATCTTATTCCTTCATTTGGAACATGTTCCTCTATCACCTAATTTTGCCTAATTTGCCATTTTTATGTCTATATATCTGGTAGATTGATTTCATTTCCTGACCTTGGAAAAATGGTCTTTTGTAGGAAACATTCTGTGCATCCTGCCACCATACTCTTATCTGGTCATCAGATAACCTCAAGTGGTATATGCTCAAGGGGTACCCACTAGGTGAACTGCATGGGTCCTTCAATTATGGTAGGCTGACTACTGTGGGCAGTCTGGTAGGCATGGCTGGCCCTTTGTCTAACTGCTTGTTAGACCCAGACTTGTTCTGATACTGCCAACTGCTGATTGGTGGGACTGGGTCACGAGACAGCTGGCTATAAAATCATAAGGGGCCATAGGGCTAATGCTGGCTCTCTGGTGGGTAGAGCCAGGTTCTGGGGTGGGTGTTTGCAGAATCATGGTTCCCCAGTCTAGCATCTACCAGCTGATGAGTGCAGCTGATTCCTGACACAGCTGGCTACAGAGCACAGGGTATCCCAAAGCTTGTGTTGGCTGCTGGTAGATGAGGCCTGATCCTGGGGCAGCTGACTCTAAAGGTCCCAACATGTCTCAGAGCTGATACTGGCTTGGTGGTGGTGGCCTAGGGATTCTGCGCCTGGTGCCAGCCTGATGGCACGTGGGTTGGGTCCTGCCATGGCAGGCTTCAGGGCTGTAGTGGTCCTGAGGCTAGTGTTGCCGCACTGGTAGGCAGAGCTATGTCCAAATGTCCCTTCAGGGTAGGCCGCAGAGTCTTGGAAGTCCTGGGGCTGGTGTGTGTGTTGTGTGGGGCAAGTTCCTGGCCCTTTTGTGGATAGAACCATGTCCTGAGATGGCTGTGGGTTCAGGAAATCTTAAGGCAGCTTGTTTGGTGGTTGGTGGGGTGTGTCTCTGCTCAGCTAGCTACTTGGCCTGAGGCATCCCAGACAGGTTGGTGACGTCTGGTTGATGTCTAATAAGCTAGAGGAAGAATTCCAAAGTGATACTTGCCAGCAGTAGGTCCACGTGGTGAAACGAGCTCCCCAAAACACTTGCCATCAGTTTCTATGAGTCCAGGACGAGCTCCAATTGTCTCTTGTGTCTCCAAAAGACTCTTAAAGATCAGCATGTGGGTCTGACCTAGGCTCCTTCACATTACTGCTTCTGCCCATGTGATAGTCTGTATGTACCCTTTAAGAACAGTCTCTATATCCCACCACTCTCTGGATCTCTAAAATGTAAGCCTCTCTGACTTTCAAAGCCAATCATTCTAGGGGCTTGTTTTCCTTGTGCCAGACTCCCAACCTGAGGAACCTGATGTGGAGCTTGGAGCTTTTGCTTCTTGAGAACTTCTGCAATTGTAATTATTCTTCTGTTTGTGGGTTATCCACTTAGGGGTATGGATCTTGACTATATCACAGCTCCACCCCTCCTACCCATTTCATTGTGATTCCTTCTTTATATATTTAGTTGTAGGAGATCTCTTCTGTTATATTCCAGACTTTCTCATCAATAGTTGCAATTTTGGTGTGCCTGTAGAAGTGAGCTCAGGGTCTTCCCACTGTGCCATCTTGCTCAAGATCCCTGAATTTCTTTTAGATGTAGAAGTTAACAGTAAGGGTATAGGCTAGGGCTTCCCTGGTGGATAAGTGGTAGAGTCCACCTGCCAACGCAGGAGATACGGGTTTGATCCCTGGTTCCAGGAAGATCCTATATGCCGTAGAGCAACTAAGCCTGTGCACCAGAACTATTTGAGCCATGCTCAAGAGCCCGGGAGCTAAAACTACTGAGCCCACATGCTGCAACTATTGAAGACTGTGCCCTGGAGCCAGTGCTCCAGAACAAGAGAAGCCACGAGATGAGAAGCTCGTGAACCACAACTGGAGAGTAGCCCCCATTTGCCAGTCTAGAGAAAACCCCACACAGCAACAAAGACCCAGCACAACCATAAATAAATAAATAAATAAAATTATTTAAAAAAATAGGCTGAAGATTTTACATCAGTAAAAAAGAGAGGGAAGGGGAAAAAATTCAGTGTCCATCAGTAGGAGAATAGACAAGTATGTTGGGATAGCTTCATGCAGTGGACTGAATTGCAGTAGTTAGAATATATGAACCACAGCTACAGGATATGGATGAATTGTACAAGTATGGGCAAAAAAGGCAAGTGGAGGGATATAATACCTCATATATATAAAATTTTTAACTGGCTCAGCAATATTAAGCATAAAACTATATGTGAGAAGTGAAGTGAAAGTCACTCAGTCGTGTCTGACTCTGTGACCCCATGGACTATACATTAGTCCATGGAATTCTCTAGGCCAGGATACTGGAGTGGGTAGCCTATCCCTTCTCCAACAGATCTTCCTGACCCAGGAATCGAACCAGGGTCTCCTGCATTGCAGACAGATTCTTTTACCAATTGAGCTATCAGGGAAGCCCAATATGTGAGAAAGGTAAACAAATTCAGGATAGTGATTCCTTCTAGGGGAGAGGAGAGGGAATTTGATTTGGAAGGGGTACAATGGGGTTTTGACTATATATATAATTTATTGTTTAAGTTTCTTTATGAATATATCACTATCTGAAATATTTTATAATGACTTTAACAGGAATTTAAGTTTTAAAACTACTGCTAGCTTTCAGGAATATACTTGGGTTGGTTCCCTTAGCCAAATCCTCTGAAATTAAAATTGATGTATTTCAGAGTGAAAACTCAGAGGGGCCACAAGATCTTCAGTGATCAGAAAGATTTTCAGTTGTACTTATATACAGTTCTTATGTGGACAAGGAAGGAAGGAAGTAGACCAACAATTTTGAGAAATATTTTCAACAAGATTATGATGAACTAAAAAAGACTGCAACCTGACAAGTGGAATTGAGCCTGCAGACTCATTTTATTTGGCCCTCGTGGTACTTGCATTTTCAAAAATAAATACTGTTTTTTGAAATTTCTTATTTTAAACATCTTGACTGCCACCTATTGTTAAGCTGTCAGGAAATCTGGCACCCTTAGTCCCTCAAGTCTATATGAGAATAGCTGGCTGGGACTGAGTCGCAACTGTTTCAAGGGGGCACATCTTCTCTAGCTGGCCACTATCCCCACTAGCCAAATTTCTTCATTTTGTTGCCTGCTGGGCCCCAGAGGCACTTCAGTTTACAACCCCTGCATTAAACTCAAGTTCTCACATAACTGGAAAATTCAGTTATTCAAAATGTGCCTTCTCCTTTGCACTCAAGTTAGTAATGTAGTTTTACCAGTATATACACTAAAAGTATCATTTCTAAGATATGAGAAAGAATATACTGGTTTAAAGAACATTAAATGTGCATTTTTGTATTGTCATATTCATAAAAATAGTCATCATGGCAAACAGCAAGGTTGAACAACCTTCAACTAAGGGATGATGTACAAGGCTGTCTAAGAGAATCCTGATATTTATACAGCATCATTCTGGCAATGTTGCCAAACATATCTGTTGAGAAAGAGCAGTTACTTTCTAGACTAGTTAAAGAGCTTGATTTTTTTTTTTAATGTACAGCTGCTGTACTGCCTACTGTCAAACTGAATTTTTATGCAAATTATCCTCCCTTCTATTTTGGTGGGTCAGAAGATGACAATGGCAACACGACAAGAAGTTCTTGGCCTCTACCGCAGAATTTTCAGGCTTGCGAGGAAATGGCAGGCTGCATCAGGGCAGATGGAAGACACCATTAAAGAAAAACAGTACATATTAAATGAAGCCAGAACGCTGTTCCAAAAAAATAAAAATGTAAGTAGGCCCCGTTGGAGATTGCAAGGCGGAGAGCAATTCTTGTGGTGTTTGTTCATTTCTTTCCTATCCTATAGTTGAGAGGACTGAGCAGCACAAATTAGAGGGACAGAATGTGGAGCAAGAAGGGGCCTAGCTGGCTTACCCAGCCCCCAGAAAACAGAGCCCAGCCTGGCATTCTCTATTCACTTCCTTCAAGTCTCAGTCCAGCTGGTAAGTGGCTCAGCATCCTCAGAAGACCGCGTGAGCCAGGTGACCCAAGTCAGTCCAGTGAGAATTTCCAGCGTAGGATCGGTGCCTCACTTGCGGTGCCTGTTGTCGGTCACTCCCACAGGAAGTGCTCAGAGTTGTGTTTGGCTTTTTCAATTCATAAGCTGTTCAGAGCCTCCAAGTATAAACCCATTCAGAGGAAAGAGAATAGGATTAAGGCAACGGTTCCCTTCATAACTGAGCTTTGAACTAAAGCCTCTTTGGCTAGCAGAGACGCTTTGCCCTGTGGGTCCTCAGAATTGGGTAAAATAGTGCCGCCATTAGCTAGCTGAACCCAAATACCAGGGAGCCAAAAACCATTCTAAGAGGCTTGATTTGACAAACCATAAAGTATTATCTGTCAGCGTCTTGGGAAGACTGTCTGGCTCTAAGCGTGGAAAGCCGTTTTCAGCTCCTGACTTTTCTTGCCTCTTTCTCGTTGATCTTATGAATTCAGTATTGTCACTGTTCACTTTGTGAAGCTTCCTGACAGTCTACTCTCTTTATTTTTCCCTCTCTGACCCCTGTTTCAGTCTCCTTTCTGCCCTTTTCCACACACCCTCCCACCAGCGATAAGGGTCCTCTGAAGGTCACCCCTCCATTCCAAAGCCCAAAGACCATGGCTCCAGATCCCATGTCTTGGTCTCTCATCAGCCACCTGTAGGAACTCACCACAGGCATAATAGCCCAAAGAAGAATTCATCTTTCCACAAGAACACCTCCCTTTCCCATTTTGCCCATTTCTGCCATAGCTTCTGCCACTACTTTGTGACCCTTTGCTCTCATTCTTTTATTCAACAAGTAGCTGAGTGTCTCCCATGTTCCAAACATCAGACTAGACATCAGGGATATAACTGAGCAAAACCTGAAAGATGTTTCAGAGTTAGATGGAAAGAAGTGTAAAATTACCACTGGGGTTAAGTGCTACCTGAGAAGCCCTCCCAATCTATAATATCCTTCCCTTCTCATAATCCCTGAAGCCTCCATGCTTTTAATACCAACCTGCTTGTGAAATTCCTTTCCTCCCTTCTGACCATCCTCCAACTTCCCCAGACTTTTTCTGCTTTTAGCATAGACCATGCATACCACATCAGTGTGTGTATACCCCTTGAGGTCCTAAATAGTCCTTTGAGAAACAGAAATAAAATATTAAGTGCTGTTTCTATTTTTATTGCTCCTTTAAAAACATCTACTATATATATTTATTATTGAATTATTAATAGTTTAATAAATTTATAAATACACATATGGAAGCTATGGGCTCAGGATTTTTTTCTCTTTTTGCCACACTGTGTGGCTTGTAGGACCTTAGTTCCCTGGGACACGGCAGTGAAAGTCCTAACCACTGAGCCACCATGGAATTCTCAGGGCTCAGAAGTTTTTTTATTGAAAGAAGTAGATGATCAAAAACTTTGTAGACCACTGACCTATATATCTTTCCATAATTAAACAGTCATAATTTTTTTTCCTTATTTGTTTCATTTATGTTGGTATGGTCTCCTTGACCAGATTGTCAGTTCCTTGAACACATAGACAGTTTCTTATACCTTTCTAGTATATCTCATGGCCGTCTATAGTTGTCACTAAATTAATGAGCACTTACAAATACTTTGATTCAATTAATCTTCTCCAGGAAGTCTTCCTTAAGTCCTCTGCCCTCAACCAACCCCATGATGACCACCTACTCTGAATTCCTGTATAGCAGTGTGCAGTCATTGCCCTGTTGATTATGTACCATTGTGCCTTTTCTGTAGCTTCATGTGTCAGATTTGTTCTGCACAGGTAACATCTTTGACAGTTGAAGGCAGGTACCATGGCCTCACAGTGTCTAACCTGGGGATGGGGATATCATAATAGTATGTGACCAGTAAAGCTTTGCAGGTTCAGTCACCTAAGGACTACTCAATACCCTTTGAGCTTACAGTTAAGGCAATAATAATCCTTCATTTGCCTCTGCTTGAATTGGCCCAGTGTGGTACAAGCCAGAGAGAGGTATATGTGCCAGTACACGAATGAGATAATGTTGTTGTGTTGGGGAGGGTACATGGGTTTTTTATTTTAAAATTTGTACTGTTTTACCACGTTTTAGAAACAAAACATAGTATCAGATAATTTTACAAGTACTGTACTTACAGAGCCCATTTAAAGAGAAAGTTTAATATTAGTATAGGTGGTTGTGGAGATGACAAAATCATGCAGGCAGCCTCTGAATGACTGAATTTGGAGAACTCTAATCCAGCTTGTTTAGATGGACAGCTGGAGCCCTAGAAGCCCTCAGTCCCCATATCTTTATTAGGGGCTTCTTTCTCCCTAATCCCTCATGTAGACCTAAGTAGTCTCCTGTAACCTCACTTGCTGTAAGAGCTTAATAATCACCCAAATGTATTTCATTAATTGCTCTGAATCCCAATAGGCAAATGAGAACATGGAAATCTACCTCCAAGGTAGACAATCAGAAGAATAGCTTCTGAGAAATACAGAGGTCAGAAAGCTGAGCCCCTGTCCCAAGGGACTCAGCTGTGGTTCTTTTTATGCATTGCAGGTCCTAGAACTTTTCTGTGCTCCAAGAGGTACCACAGGACAGGAACACCCTTGGAATTTGCAAGCCATGGTAGCCCAGGCTTCACTGTGGGTGTCATCTGGGGCTGATGCAACCCAGCTCTGCTTTGAAGCCCACTTTCAGACTCTTAGTAGAGTCATGTGTTGTCTCCTCATCTACTTCCTGGTTTTCTGTTTTCAGAATGAACTTTTTATTCCTTTACTTGAAATTGGACTACCACAGTTTAACTGTTTGGAAATTTCAAACGTCATTTCTTCTCCTCAGTAGTGAGCAAACAGTTTGCAGTTCAAAATAGAAGGTGGATCATTCTCCAATATCTTACTCAGGGGGTTTCTAGACAGCAATTGCTGAAACACTTGATCAATATGGGTAGGGTATGAAGAAGCACTCTCGATCTTTGTTGGTAGGAATATAATTTATGGATTGTTCATAGGAATATAAATTGGTGCAACCTCTTAGAGGGTAATTTGAATCTGCAGGGACTATCTGTAAGAGTTAAAAATATGAGATCCATTGTTTAAAATGGCAAAAGATTGGAAATAACCTAAATGTCCATTGGTGGAAGATTGGTTAAATTATAATGCAGTCATATGTTGGTATTTGGTGCAGCTGTTAAAAAGAATGAAGCAGCTCTATATGTGTAAATATAGAAGGAACTTCAAGTTGTTTGTGAAAAAGCAGGGTTCAGAGGTTTCATTCTTGTAAGAAAAACTACTAGGTCTTATAGAAGTATACTTATATATGCATAGAATATCCTTGGAAAAACAAACTAACTTCTGATAATTGTCTCTGAGAAGGGGAATTGAGAGACAGGAAGAAGAAGAAGATTTTGTTTTACATTATATCCTTTTGTATTATTTGAATTATTTTTACTATGTGCTTATATTAGCTAAATGATTTTTTAAAGTTTAATCCACAGGAAATCTTAAATTGTTCTGATTTTTCAAATGACCAGTAATTTAGTGGCTGATGAACTGAAAAAGTTTAAGAAAATGTGTACCTCTACTTTATGTAGCATTGAAAAGATGCTAACAATATCACCTCTTTTTCCCTTTTAATAGCTCACAGACACAGACCTGATTAAACAGTGTATAGATGAATGCACAGCCAGGATTGAAATTGGACTACATTACCAGATTCCTTATCCAAGGCCAGTAAGTGTGACTTCAGTTAACATGTGGTGTGTACCTATCCTTGTCAACATAGTTATTTCCAAGAATATATACCAAGAGGGCTTGTGTTTGCCGAAAAGCCTAGAGCCCCTGTAGGAGGCATGTTGGAAATAAGTTATGCTTGCATGGCCACCAACCTGTTACAACAAACTAAAATGTCAGTGAATGCCTCACTTCTCCTGCTTGTACAGCTTTCCCCTAAATGGAAAGGAAATCCATCTCACATTTATATAGTTTTCTAACTTTTACCTTTTTTATGGAAAGATTTTTATTTCTATTATTCTAAAAAACAGGTTTATTGTTAATAAAAAAATAAAATTCAGGATTTCTCTGGTTGCCCAGTGGTTAAGAACCCACCTGCCAGTGTGGGGAACATGGGTTCAGTCCCTGATCTAGGAATATTCTACATGCCACAAGGCAACTAAGCTCATACATCACAACTACTGAGCCCTCACTCTAGAGCCTTCAAGCTGCAACTTCTACATCTGGGTGCCCTAGAGCCCATACTCTGCAAGTGGAGATGCCACCACAATGAGAAGCCGTGCACCACAACTAGAGAGTAGCCCACAAGCAGCTTTGAAGACCCAGCACAGACAAATGTAAATAAATAATTTTTAAGAAAAAATTTTTTTTTCTTTTTGCAGCTTGAGGCAGTTGTAAAATAACTTAATGTAGCTTTTTACAACTGTGTATTCTATAGTATTTTTTCATTTGGTGAAATTTTAACTATTAATGTTTTTGGCATTGTGCTTTGTACCATTTATTAAATAAAAATTTAAAAATAATAATAATAATTTAAGAAAAAAGAATAAATAAAATCCAAACTTTAAAGGAATGCATAAGACAGTGAAAACTGTCAAAAATTCTCACGCTGTGGGAGTGACCACTATAACTTTTATGTTGGACCGTATGAAATTGCCAGTATTCTACTCTTGACCTACAAAAACAGCAATATTATATTTTATTGGCTCAGCCTAATAGTTCGGTAACATATCCTTTTAGTCTTTTTTTCTGTACTCGTGTACATCCATTTTCTTAAAGTGCATGGGAACCTAGGCATACTGTTATTGCCTATTTCTTTTACTTCCTTTTTTTGCATATCTCTGCTTCCATCTTTTAAAATGGATGTATTATATCCTTTTGTAAGAATATGCCATAATTTAACCAGTACCCATTCACTGGACATTTATGTTAGTCCAGTTTTTCACTCTGCACAGAACAAGTTTGTATACACACTTTTTCCTCATCTTCTTTGGATTCTCATTTCACTATATGATCTGTGGCTTTTCCCCTCCATGCAGGAAATAGGGCAAAGAGAGCACACGCTTTGGAGTCAGACAGATCGGGATTCAAATCCTGGTTCTACCACTTAATATATAATCATGAGCAAGTTATTCAACCTTCTGAGCCTCTATTTTCTCATCTATGAATATTAGAATAATACTCTTTGTGAGATTATATTGAGAATTAATGTGTATAAGGACTATAAGGAATAATGAATCAGTATAGAGTTACAAGCTGGGTGTACCAACTGGATTTAGAAATGGCAGAGGAACCAGAGATCAAATTGCCAACACCCATGCTTCATTGACTATCTTAAAGCCTCTGACTGCGTGGATCACAAAAAACTGGAAATTCTTCAAGTGATGGGAATAACAGACCACCTTACCTGTCACCTGAGAAACATGTATGCAGGTCAAGAAGCAACAGTTAGAACCAGACATGGAACAGCAGACTGATTCAAAATTGGGAAATGAGTACGTTAAGGCTGTATATTGTCACCCTGCTTATTTTACTTATATGCAGCGTAGATCATGTGAAATGCCAGGCAGGATGAGTCACAAGCTGGAACCAAGATTGCTTTGAGAAATATCAACAACCTCCAATATGCAGATGATACTACCATAATGGCAGAAAGCAAAGAGGAACTAAAGAATCTCTTGATGAAGGTGAAAGAGGAGAGTGAAAAAGCTGACTTAAAACTCAGCATTCAGAAAACTAAGATCATGGCATCTGATTCCATCACTTCATGGCAAATAGAAGGGGAAAAAATGGAAACAGTGGCAGATTTTATTTTCTTAGGCTCTAAAATCACTATGGATGATTTTAATTTCAGCCATGAAATTAAAAGATGCTTGCTCCTTGGGAAGAAAAGCTATGACAAACCTAGATAGCGTATTAAAAAGCAAAGACATCACTTTACCGACAAACGTCCATATAGTCAAAGCTATGTTTTTTCCAGTAGTCACGTATAGATATGTGAGTTGGACCATAAAGAAGACTGAGCGCTGAATAATTGTTGCTTTTGAGCTGTGCTGCTGGAGAAGACTCTTGAGAGTCCCATGGACTGCAAGGAGATCCAACCAGTCAATCCTAAAGGAAATCAACCCTGAATATTCATTGGAAGGACTGATGCTGAAACTGAAGCTCCAATACTTTGATCCTGATGCAAAGAGCTGACTCATTGGAAAAGACCCTGATGCTGGGAAGGATTGAGGGCAGGAGAAGAAGAAGGTGACAGAGGACGAGATGGTTGGATGGCGTCATGAGTCAAAACATGAGTTTGAGCAAACTCTGGGAGATAGTGAAGGACAGGGAAGCCTGATATGGGGTTGCAAGGAGTTGGAGATGACTTAGCAACTGAAAAACAACAACATAGAGTTAGCACTTAGCAGAGAACATAGTACCTGGTAAATCTTTGGTGAATATAAGCTGCTGCAATGATTGCAATTCTTTATTTATTTTTGGTTGTGCTGGGTCTTTAGTACTGTTGTGTGGGCTTTCTCTAATTGCCGCAAGCGGTGGCTACTCTTCGTTGCAGTGCATGGGCTTCTCATTGCAGTGACTTCTCTTGTGAAACACAGACTCTAGGGAGCTCGGGCTACAGTAGTTGCAGCATACAGGCTCATTATTTGTGGTGTGCAGGCTGTAGGGCACACAGCTTCAGTTGTTGTGGCACAACAGGCTTAGTTGCTCCCGGGCCAGGGACCAAACCCATGTCCCCTGCATTGGCAGGCAGATTCTTATCCACCGTGCCACCAGGGAAGTCCTATAATTTTTAATATTATCATTATTCTCATTATTCAGATTCATCTGCCTCCCATGGGCCTTACCCCACTACGAGGCCGGGGACTTCGAAGCCAGGAGAAACTGAGGAAATTTTCCAAACCAGTATATCTCAGATCTCATGATGAAGTTTCCTAACTCAGAATAAAATTTTTTTTTTCCTAAGAACGATGAGCCAACTAGGCCTTGAATATAAACCAGTTAACAAAATTCTTCTAGATTAGGAGCAAAAATCCAATTATCTTCTTAAAACTTCTGAAATATTGGTACTGTCCGAATGATGTGTGCTCACACATCACTACAGTTTTTCAGGATCTCGCTGCCTGATGAGACAAACACTAACTTTAGAGGTCATGGACCTTATATCCTCACTGAAGCACCACTTGGAAACAAAACTAAAGCCTGTGGGCAGAAGACTGAAGGGTGACAAAAGCTTTCAAGGGAATGCCAATCACCAGACATGCCAGCTGATATGAAGAAATTAGCCAGTTGATGGAAGGTCTCATGGCTACTTTAGAATTATACACAACCCTTCAGAATATTTTTAGGCCTTTTTTTTTTTTCCAAGTTGTAGATTTACTTAAAAGTGGACATTTTGTGTGTGTTTTGTTGTCTTTTGGAACTTCCCATTTCCAGATAAAATTCCCTTAAAAAGTGCATCTTTGGATCAGTCATGGTTTTTCATTGAAATTTTATGAGACATATCTCTGCCCCAGACATACACATACATACACATACACAAAAGTGCATATCTTAGGTAAATGCATATATTTAATTTATCTTACAGCCTGTGATTACTTTGGATACACCTAAGACCTGAAAGGCTCACTAGAAACTCACACTACATTCATTATGAGAAATTTATCTTAACATAATTAGGAAGTACAAGAGCTAAGCTGGCTTTCAAATTATGTCCAAACAGAAATGGAACAAGTAGAGATGTGTGGATACAGGTGAGATTCCCATGGCAGGTCATTTGTATATCAGCGTCATTCCCTCTTACCTCCAGAGGGGATGGGTAATCACCAATAAAGGAAAATCTCTATTTATTTTGGTCTCTCTGTACCATTTACCAAAATGCCCTTATGACCCTCAGAAGCAGAAGTTGATAACTTCCTGCCCATACCTAGTTTAGGATTCCCTTGTCACACAGATTCTCTAAAGTGTATATATTTCAGTTTCAAAATGTTCCTGTGAGCAGGAGCATGCTTTTTCATGCCTAGGTTGAGTAAATATTGCAGGGTTTGTCAATAACATTGAGAGCAAATATAATACTGTGTCAGTAGAGATACAGCACGTGCATATTTAATAAAAATATAGCTATAGGCCTTTGATGAAGAGAGAGAAATTTAAATGTGTTGGTTAGCATGTTGGCCACTCCACAGCCATTCAGTGAGCACATACCCCAGCCTAACTTGAATTCGGAGACATCAATATGCTGTTCCATCAGTCAGTCTCTTTCTGTCTGATCTCATAGTGGAAGTATTTCCCTACCAAGAGGTGGTTCTAATGTTTAAATTAAGTGTTTCTAAAACAATATAAGGCCTATGAACTCAAGCCATCTACTTTATCTGGTGGTCAGTCAATGAAACAATGACCTGTTCTTGGAATGGAGGAAAAACTAGCTGTGCTGAACTGAGTGAAACATGACTTGCTGTCTCCATCATGATCCCTTTCTAGGTAATTCAAGGTGATTTTGAATACGCAGTTTTTATCTTACTCTATAAGAAGTAGAAATCATCCTTCCTCCAAAATGGAAGGACTCCTCCAAAATGAAAGTCCGTCTAATTGCTGCTGCTGCTGCTAAGTCACTTCAGTCGTGTCCAACTCTGTGCGACCCCACAGATGGCAGTCCACCAGGCTCCACTGTCCCTGGCATTCTCCAGGCAAGAACACTGGAGTGGGTTGCCATTTCCTTCTCCAGTGCATGAAGTGAAAAGTGAAAGTGAAGAAGCTAAGTCGTGTCCGACTCTTTGCGACCCCAAGGCTCCTCCGCCCATGGGATTTTCCAGGCAAGAGTACTGGAGTGGGGTGCCATTGCCTTCTCCCATCTAATTGCTAGTTAACTTCTAAGTACCTTCTGTGTGCCAGGAATCTTAAGCTAAGTTTGAATTATATATGCCTACCTGCCTTTGCAAAGATGCATACTCTATTACACAAAATCATAATTTCCTCCCAAACTTTCCATGAAACCTGTTTTATAATAACTTTTTCAGTTTCTCTTCAACCCCCTATTAAATCTCCTTCTTTGGTCTTTTGGAAGCATCCCCTACACCCCCTCTTTTAATGACATTTTCTTCCAAGGCTGACAAGGACTGAAAACTATTTACTCAAGAGCCAGAGAAAGAACTAGCTTGGTGACAAGGTTTGTCTGATGTCATCTGCTGAGCTATTTATAGACAGGGCCTACAGCTTCTCACGGAGCTGATCTCTGGCCGTTTCTGCTCCAGAGTTCCAGCCTCTAATTCACCAGGACTTCTGAAGAACCTACTGCACTTTCCCAGAGGGAAATTTTTTTAAATTACAAAAATTTAATCCATCACATAAAAACATTCTGTCCCTTGACCGCTGAGGAATGAAACAGTCCGTGCCTCCATCAGCTTTTTGCTGCTGAAGCTGGAGTTAAATAACTGTAATTGAATTTCAGTTGTCCTTTTAGCAACCTCTTTACTGCCTTATAGTTTGCAATCTGACTTACCTCAACCAGTCCAAGATTTCAGGGATTTGGGTTCCTGACCACCTTTCCATCTCATATGACTTAACAATCTATTTGGAATAATAGACAATATGGCAGTTCTAGCTATCTGTTAATTCTGATTTTTCCCCCTCTATTGGAAAAAGTTACGTTTCTTAAAAAAAAAAAAAAATAGCTTTTGAGCCACATACTTAGAGCTGAGAAAAAGTATCTCCTCCTCACTCTTTATTGCCCACTGGCAAGATTTGGAGAACCACCCCCCACCCCAGCCCTGCCCTGCTTTTGCACTTAAGGATCAATTAGATGATTTGCTGACCTCAAAATTCAGAATCCTCAATCAGAATTTTATTGACTCCATGTTCCCATGAAGAAACAAGTTTTCTGAAATATGTTTACGTAGTTCTCAGAAGCTTCATTCAAGAAAAACAGTCCAGGTCAGAACGTTTCTTCTAGTGAAGCTGGGAGGCCAGGCCAGACACATTAAGACTCAAGAAGTCTTATGTCTTTGCTCATCTATGAACTGACCAATGGAATGCCTTGGAAGTAGCCATTTACAGCCAAAGAGCTACAGGACAGTTAGTTGAGAATACATCAGGAATTTTGTTTTTATCTCCTTTGGGATTCTCTTCCAGCTGGCCCTGGGGAGAAACAGTGATAAACTAGAAATTTCTTGGACATGGTTGTTGGAACTACACATCTCCTCTAAAATTCCACATCCCAATATACCCAAGTCCTCAATAAGGAGACAGCATGAAGCAGTGAAAAATGAATGGGTTCTAGAGCCAGACAGACCTTGGCTCAAAACCTGGCTCCTCACTGTGAAAGAACTGGGTGATCATAGGCAAGATACTTGGTCTTCCTGAGCTTCTACAGGGGAAGACAATCATAGGAACAAACAAGATAGCCAAAAGCCCAAGGATAAACCATGGCAAGCAACAAATAATGATTCTCCCATGTCCCCTTTATTCCTGAAATTTCTGCCCATCTGTGTAAGCTAGTGAAGAAGAATTGGGGGTCCAGTTCTACCACTGGCTAGCTGTAAAATTGAACTTGTTACTTTTCGGAGCCTCCATTTTTGCATCACTAAAATGGAGACAACAGTGATTATAATTCAGTCACTAAATTATGTCTGACTCTTTGCAACACCGTGGACTGCAGCATACCAGGCTTCCCTGTCCTTCACTATCTCCAGATTTTGATAAAACTCATGTCCATTGAGTTGGTGATGCTATCTAACAGACTAGGAGAGAAGCAATTAAAATTCAGTGACAGTTATGGCAAAATAATAGGGAAAAAAAAATCAGGGAGCTTAGCCATGTGACTCAAGGTCTAGGCTGAAGAATCCTATTATAGCCTATATTGAAAATTAGGCTCCACTATTTTAGTAACTACCTGACTTAGAGAATATTACTTTCTCTATATTTTGGTTTCTGCACCCATAAAGTGAGGATAATAACCTACTTTATAGGACTGCTCTAAAATACCTAGATCATAGCAAGTGCTCCATTAGAATAACTGTCATCATCATTTGGGCTTCCCTGGTGATCATCATCATACCATGTGACTCTCAAGAAAGGAAAGCTATATTTCAGTCAAGAATGATACTCTTTTTATTTTCTGTGTTGAGACACATGCCATCAATTATCTAGCTGGCACAGAGAGGCTACTCCTCGGTTTATCCAGTGCTTCTGAGGCCTGTCAGTTGGGAGTTCAATGGATAGGACATAGTTGGTGGAGTGCCCTGTTGTGGAGAGGGTACCTCTCCGGGCACTTGTTTTGTAGACTGGACACACATAAATGTTCTGATGCAGAAACATTGCACTTTTCCCAGGTTTCAGCCAAATGATGGGCAATGGATCGTAGAGGATTTTGGGGAAAGACTCCCCGAGCTGCATCTTTTTCCTGTCCCAACGGGCACCTTCTAAGAAGAGTCCTTTTACGTAGGCCCCGTCTTCTGGGTTACTCTCCATGACTGTTTCTTGTGTGGTTACCTGAAAGACAGGAAGCTGTGAGTTCCATTGTTACCTGCCATTTTCCTAAATGAGGCAGCATTAAGAGACTGAAAAGGTAAAAACTGGCTTTACTGTCTGTCTCCCAGGACACTGAGACTTCTCTGATAATATTCCTACATGCTACATGGGCCATGTCTGGTTTCCAGTCAGCAAGAACCAGGAGGCCATATTAACTATTACCTAGCTTAGTGGCCTTGTATAATCTTTCCTGTTTCTGAATATGGATCCGTAAAGTGAGGGGTTAGATTCTGCTGCATGCTGGTAAAATAGTTCTCTAGTAGAAGAAGTAAAACTTTGATTTGTAGTTTCTGTCAATTTCTGTGGTGTAAAGAACCCCACCATGGTCAATTTCAGTGTATCCATTATTTAACAACCACCTGTAACTGGCTCTGGTGAGTTAGTATGAGCCAGCCCCAGCATACCACTGTTTAGATTCAGAGCTGATAAACTTCTTTAAGATTGTGGAGTAGAAGGGCGTGTGCTCACCTTCTCTTGTGAGAACACCAAAATCATAAGTAGCTGCTGAACAACCATCAACAAGAGAATGTAGTATCTCCAAAAAAACAACAACAACAACAAACACCGCATTCAAGGGCAAAGGAGAGGCCCTGACAAGATGGTAGAAGCGGCAAAATCACATTTAGAATCAAACCTCAGACCTGCCAGAGATGCTTGGAGGGCACAAACAACATTGTGCACACCAGGGCCAAGGGAAAGGAGCAGTGACCCCCACAAGAGACTGAGCCAGACCTGCCTTTGAGTGTTTGAGTGTTCTCCTGCGGAGGCATAGGTCAGCAGTGGCCTGCTGTGGGGACGGGCTCTGGCAGCAGATGACCTGGGAGGTGTGGTATGTGGCATAAGTCCTTTTGGAGGAGGTTGCCATTAGCTTCACTATAGAGCCATCGAACAGATGACCCACACACTGGAGAACTGTTATACCAAAGAAGTTCTCACACTGTTGGAGAAGTTCTAGGGCCCACAGCAGATTTCCCAACCTGGGGATCCAGCAAAAGGACTGAGAACCCCCAGGAATTCGACTTTGAAGGCCAGTGGATTTAATTACAGAAATTCCACAGGACTGAGGAAACACTTGGAGGGCACAAACAAAACCTTGTGTGCACCAGGACCCAGGAGAAAGGAGCAGTTACCCCACAAGTGACTGAACCAAACATGCCTGTGAGTGTCCAGGAGTCTCCGGCAGAGGTGTGGGTTGACAGTGGCCTGCCGTGATGTCAGGGGCACTGACTACAACAGTCCTGGGAGCTGTGGTATGCTGGCAATAAGTCCTTTTGAAGGAGGTCACCATTACTGCCATTACCCCTACCATAATGTGGCCTCAGGCCAAACCACAGGGAGGGAACACACTGTGTTGTCTCCACACACACACACACCCCCAATCAGCAGAAAATTAAAGATTTACTGAGCATGGCCCCACCTACCAAAGCAAGACCCAGTCTTCCCCACAACCAGCCCCTCCCATTAGGAAACTTCCACAAGCCTGTTATCCTTATTCATCAGAGGGCAGACAGAATGAAAACCACAATCACAGAAAACTAACCAAACTGATCACATGGATCACAGCCTTGTCTAACTCAATGAAACTATGAGCCATGCTGTGTAGGGCCACCCAAGATGGATGGGTCGTGGTGGAGAGTTCTGACAAAAGATGGTCCACTGGAGAAGGGAATGGCAAACCACTTCAGTATTCTTGCCTTGAGAACCTGAGGGTGTTAACAGCCTCCGTAAGAGGTCCCTAAGCTGTAGGAGAAAAATTGCAAGTGGCAGACTTTTTTCCCTTCTCTGTTGATAACACCTGGTTCTGCCTGAACTTAACTTTTCTCAGACTTTGAGCTAACCAGTGCTGCTTTATTATGGAAATGTTTTTCTTAAGCTATGTTAAAGAAACTATGTATTTGCTTTAGAATGTGCCTTTCTTCAAATTGGTTCCATCTGAGATTTTTTTTTTTCCAAAGCTTGGACTGATAATGACTCAACAAACCAGTATTCATGTCAATTACTTTATGGCTAGGGGATGACACACCTTGTGCCATTCTATCTCAAAATGTATATTGTGGGAGAGGGGCCTGGTGAAACTCCCTCAGGCTGGAGGTGTCTCTCTTCTGATTAGAAACTTGCTAACAGACATAAAATGCCTTGCTATAAACTAGCAAGCAGGCACTCTCTCTGTCCCCTTCTGATTTCTATGTCAGAAGCTTTCCCTATCTCTATTATACTTTAATAAAACTTTGCCACACAAAAAGCTGAGTAGTTAAGACTTGTCTCTGGCCCTGGATTGAAATCCTCTCCGATGTCATGAATCCCGGGGTAACACATGGCTCACAGCCACAACCTTTCAAACACCATGAGTGTATGAAAAGGCAAAAAGATATAACACTGAAAGATGAAATCCCCAGGTCGGTAGGTGCCTGATATACTACTGAAGAAGATCAGTGAAACAGCTCCATAAGGAGTGAAGAGTTTGAGTCAAAGTGGAAAAAATGCCCAGTTGTGCATGTGTCTGGTGTTCAAAGTAAAGTCCGATGCTGTAAAGAACAATATAGCATAGGAACCTGGAATGTAAGGTCCATCAGTTCAGTTCAGTTCAGTCGCTCAGTCATGTCCGACTCTTTGCGACCCCGTGAATCACAGCACGCCAGGCCTCCCTGTCCATCACCAACTCCCGGAGTTCACTCAAACTCATGTCCATCGAGTCGGTGATGCCATCCAGCCATCTCACTCTCTGTTGTCCCCTTCTCCTCCCGCCCCCAATCCCTCCCAGCATCAGAGTCTTTTCCAGTGAGTCAACTCTTCTCATGAGGTGGCCAAAGTATTGGAGTTTCAGCTTTAGCATCAGTCCCTCCAATGAACACCCAGGATTGATCTCCTTTAGAATGAACTGGTTGGATCTCCTTGCAGTCCAAGGGACTCTCAAGAGTCTTCTCCAGCACCACAGTTCAAAAGCATCAATTCTTCGACAATCAGGTTTCTTCACAGTCCAACTCTCACATGCATACATGACCACGGGAAAAACCATAGCCTTGACTAGACGGACCTTTGTTGGCAAAGTAATGTCTCTGCTTTTTAATATACTATCTAGGTTGGTCATAACTTTCCTTCCAAGGAGTAAGCGTCTTTTAACATGAGTCAAAGTAAATTAAAGTGGTCAACAGGAGATGGCAAGAGTGAACATTGACATTTTAGGAATCAGTGAACTAAAATGGACCAGAATGGGCAAATTTAATTCAGATGATCATTATATCTACTACTGTGGGCAAGAATTCCTCAGAAGAAATAGAGTAGTAGCCCTTGTAGTCAATGAAAGAGTCCAAAATGCAGTACTTGGGTGCAGTCTCAAGAATGGAAGAATGATTTCTCTTTGTTTCCAAGGCAAACCATTCAGTATCACAGTAATCCAAGTCTATGCACCAACCACCAATGCCAACCACCAATGCCAAAGAAGCTGAAGTTGAATGGTTCTATGAAGACCTACAAGACCTTCTAGAACTAACACCAAAAAAAAAAAAAAGATGTTCTTTTCATCATACAGGACTGGAATGCAAAAGTAGGAAGTCAAGAGATACCTGGAGGAACAGGCAAGTTTGGCCTTGGAGTACAGAATAAAGCAGGGCAAGGCTAACAGTTTGGCCAAGAAAATACACTGGTCATAGGAAACACCCTCTTTCAGCAACACAAGAGATGACTCTACACATGGACATCACCAGATGGTCAATACTGAAATCAGGTTGATTATATTCTTTGCAGCCAAATATGGAGAGGCTCTATACAAGACCGGAAGCTGACTGTGGCTCAGATCATGAACTTATTGCAAAATTCAGACTTAAATTGAAGAAAGTAGGGAAAACCACAAGGCCATTCAAGTATGGCCTAAATCAAATCCCTTACGGTTATACAGTGGAAATGACAAATAGATTCAAGGGAATAGATCTGATAGAGTGCTTGAAGAACTATGGATGGAGGTTTGTAACACTGTACAGGAGATGGTGATCAAAGCCATCCCCAAGAAGAAATGCAAAAAGGCAAAATGGTTGTCTGAGGAGGGCTTATAGATAGCTGAGAAAAGAAGAGAAGCGGAATGCAAAGGGGAAAAGGAAAGATACCCATCTGAATTCAGAGTTCCAAAGAATAGCAAGGAGAGATAAAAAAAGCCTTCCTCAGTGATCAATGCAAAGAACTAGAGGAAAACAATAGAATGAGAAAGACTAGCGATCTCTTCAAGAAAATTAGAGATACCAAGGGAAAATTTCATGGAAAGATGGGCACAATAAAGGACAGAAATGGTATGGACCTAACTAAAGCAGAAGATATTAAGAAGTGGTGGCAAGAATACACAGAAGAACTATACAAAAAAGATCTTCATGACCCAGGTAACCACGATGGTGTGATCATTCACCTAGAGCCAGACATCTTTGGAGTGTGAAGTCAAGTGGCTCAAAATTCTCCAGGGTACACTTCAACAGTACATGAACTAAGAACTTACAGATGTTCAAGCTGGATTTAGAAATGGCAGAGGAGCCAGAGTTTAAGTAGCCAGCATTTATTGGATCATCAAAAAAGCAAGAAAGATTCAGAAAAACATCTGCTTCATTGACTATGCTAAAGCCTTTGTGTGGATCACAACAAATAGTGGAAAATTCTTAAAGAGATGATAATGCCAGACCCCCTTACCTGCTTCCTGAGAAACCTATGCAGGTCAAGAAGGAACAGTTAGACCCAGACATGGAACAACAAACTGGTTCAAAATTGGGAAAGGAGTATGTCGAGATTGTGTATTGTCACCCTGCTTATTTAACATATATGCAGAGTTCATCATGCAAAATGCCAGGCTGGATGAAGCACAAGCTGGAATCAAGATTGCCAGGAGAAATATCGATAACCTCAGATATGCAGATGGTAGAAGGCAATGAGGAACTGAAGAGTCTCTTGATGAAGGTGAAAGAGGAAAGTGAAAAAGCTGGCTTAAAATTCAGTATTCAAAAAAGTAAGATCATGGCATTCGGTCCTACCACTTCATTGCAAATAGCTGGGGAAACAATGGAAACAGTGACTGACTTTATTTTCTTGGGCTCCAAACTCACTGCAGATGGTGACAGCAGCCATGAAATTAAAAAACGCTTGCTCCTTGGAAGAAAGATTTGACAAACCTAAACAGCATATTAAAAAGCAGAGACACTACCTTTCCAACAAAGGTCCATATAGTCAAAGCTATGGCTTTTCCAGTATTCACATATGGATGTGAGAGTTGGACTATAAAGAAGGCTGAACGCCAAAGAATTGATGCTTTTGAACTGTGGTGTTGGAGAAGACTCTTGAGACTCCCTTGGGCTGCAAGAAAATCAAATCAGTGAATCCTAAAGGAAATTAACCCTGAATATTCAATTGAAGGACTGATGCTGAAGCTCCAATACTTTGGCTACCTGATACAAAGAGCAGATTCATTACAAAAGACCCTGATGGTGGGAAAGATTGAAGGCAGGAGGAGAAGGGGATGACAGAGGACGAGATGGTTGAATGGTATCACTGACTTAATGGACGTGAGTTTGAGCAAACTCTGGGAGGTGGTGAAGGACAGGGAAGCCTGGTATGCATCCACAGGGTCCCTAAGAGTCAGATACAACTGAGTGACTGAACAACAACAAAGGCCAATCAAGTTCATTTATAAACTAATATCTAAGACAGTTAGTTTGTGATGTCTGGATGAGATGATCTCAAAGGATCTTTCCATAAAATTTAAAATTCTACAATGCTCTATTAAAGTCTGTCTTACTCCTTTCTCTCCAAACATGGATTGGGTGATTCTCGACTATTGGCATCCTTCGACTTTAAGCAAAGCCCTACATAAGACCTTTAACATCCTTCCAAATGAAAAGTCCACCATGTTGAATAGACAGTATGGAATATGCTTTCATTGTTCTTGCTGCAATTGTGGCAGAGTTTTCCTCTGGAAAGATTCCTTTTTTATATAACACAAGAGACAAAGCATTGGGAATCCTCTGATTCTGTTGCAGATAACTTCTGGAGCTACTTTGCTACTGCTGAGAAGTCGCTTCAGTCGTGTCTGACTCTGTGTGACCCCTTAGTCAGCAGCCCACCAGGCTCCTCTGTCTCTGGGATTCTGCAGGCAAAAATACTGGAGTAGGTTGCATTTCCTTCTCCTTGGAGCTACTTTAAGTCATGCTGAATACTTCATTTGTATCATCTAAGTATTTGAACCTTAACACATCTAAATGTTTGGACTCAAGGAAATGGACAACACTGCTTTCTCTGGTTGCCCCTTTGAGCTGTTGTACCCTAAAATGCCCCTACCTTAAACTCAAATCCAATGTGGTCAATGGGGATGGTATATTTCCGAGCATAATTCTGAGAGACACCTGTCAAAAAAGACTGTGTAAAGTAGAATCCAGAGATCCAAAAGACCACAGGAGGTCCATTGTCAATCCATTCCTAGAGAACCACAGAAATAAAAATGCAAAATCAATAATACATCAAAGATAGTTCAAAGGCAATAATAAAAATGAGTCCCATAAAGAAACAGGCTTTTTCTCGTTTTTCTGGAAACAGGCAGACTTTGAAGTCTTATCTTACATTTTCCCACTTTGAAGATGAAAAGCACTGGTGCAAGCTGGTGTCAGGGATACAGTAGAGAGTGGTAGGGACTACAGCCGTAGAGAATATGTCTTGCTAAACTAAGCAACAGCTACTCAACTCCAGCAGTAGTTGCCATGCAGGTTTGCATGTCCATTCATTCAGGTCTTCCTTTTTTTTGCAGGAAAAACATCTGTATTTTTATATGAATCTAGTATTTATATGCTAGCTCAAAGTTTAATTTTTTTAAATATTTAAAAAATTGTATTTATTTTCATTGCTGCACAAACTTTGCTCTAGTTGCAGCAAGCAGGTGCTACTCTCGAGTGGAGGAGTACAGGCTCTAGGGTGCTTGGACTTCAGTAGTTGTGGCACATGGGGTCAATAGTTGTGGCTCCCAGGTTCTAGAGCCCAGGCTCTAGTAGTTGTGGTGAATGGGCTTAGTTGCTCCAAATGCATGTGGAAACTTCCTGGATCAGGGATCGATCCACTGTCTCCTTCACTGCCAGGCAGATTCTTTACCACTGAGCCACCAGGGAAGCCCTCAGATTTTTAAATTACCAGGTAGCCAAACGAAGTCTATCTGTTAGCCCATGAGCTGTATGTAGCCCATGAGACACCGGTTTGTGGCATTTATTCTTGTTCCTACTCCTGCCTTTATAGGCTATAAATTTTTCAAGGACTTTGAAAGTCTCCCTCCTGTCCTCAATCCTAGTAAGAGTTTCCGGTAGGTGCTCAATCCAGGATGCTCTGTGGCTACCCTATCCCCTTCCACCTCTAACCTGTCATTTCAGAATGTCCTCTCCACCTGAATGAGAATCCCAGGTGCCCAGTTACCCTGACTCCGAGGTACCTGGAAGAAGGTCAGGCGGGCTAGCAGGTCAGCCACATAGCCTCCCAGGGGCTTCAGTGATGGGTAGGACTTTGCCATCCACATGGCTGGCACTTTACCCACAAGCATGCTACTGAAGACATCCTCTAGCTCTGAGGACATCAGAACCTGCCCTTTAATTGCTCGGCCAAGATCGATGAGGCTTCTGTGAACCACTTCTGTCAGTCTGCAAGAACAAAGGAGAAGACTCAGCCTGGCTCTCCACTGACCTCATTGTACCCCAAGTGCATTGACTCCAAGTCTTCTTTTACTTTTCCTCCCTTTAAAAAGTCAGATAATATACATTCATGAGAGAAGAATTGTAAAGATGAGAAAAAATTAAATCACCCATTATCTCCCACCTAAAGATAACTCTGATGTATATCTTTCTAGATTTTTCTATATGTAAACACAAATTATTTTTAATGGGATCATATATATATATATATGTAATTTGGTTTTCTCTCTTAGAGATAAAGGGAACATCTTTCCTATTCAAAAGAGACCTACCTAAAATATCCTTTTTAATGACTGCAAGGTGTTCCATTTTATCTAATTCTTCCTCTTGCTGAAACAAATTATTTCTAGATTGTTGTTACTGTAAATAACATTACTAGGGACATCCATCTATATCAAACTTTGCAGAGACTTATAATGATATTCTTAGTAAAAGTAGAACTTCTCGGTCAAAGGGTAATGCAGTTTTAAGGCTTCTTCTTTGTTTTAAAAACAAAATTCTTTTTATAGACTATGAGGTTCATGCCTACATGAGAAAAGGCAGCTGAAGGGCAGCCTAAAAGATTCTAAGATCATCTGCCTTTGTTTCTGGCCTCTATTATGGGGACTCACCAAGTCCAGGGGGACCTGAGAGTGCCAAAGAATCTGCTACCAGAGAGAGCTTGTCATGTCCAAAGAGTTATGGAATCCTAGCCAAATGGACATGAGAATGCTTAAACCCAAGAAACAGATTCCTGAATGTGTAACCATTAAACATTGATATTAAGAGGAATTTAAGGTTTAAACACATTATTGGTGTATATACTTGGCTGAGGAGTTAAGAGCAAAACTACCCTCTGAGGGATTATACCACAGACCTCTATTACACCTAAAGACCTACTTGCAAAAGTTCTATTTCTATTCTTGCAACTATGAGCTCTGCTAGTTTCAAGATTTTTAGTACTCAAGGAGGACAGTTTGCCCTAGAAGACGTAATAATGGTTCCTGTGACCGGAAGCTGAACTGTCATTCTGGGCTTCTCATACCACTAGGTGAATAGGCCAAAAAAAAAAAAAGAGGGTAATGGGAAGGTATGTTACAGTAGGGCCCAATGTAATTAATCCTGAGCATCACTGAAATATAAGTGCTGTTACCCTCTTCTCTTATAATGACCAGTGGTAAAGGCTAGTGAAAGTCACTCAGTTGTGTCTGAGTCTTTGAAACCCCATGGACAACACAGTCCATGGAATTCTCTAGGCCAGAATACTGGAGTGGGTAGCCTGTTCCCTTCTCCAAGGGATCTTCCAAACCCAGGGATCAAACCCAGGTCTCCTGCATTGCAGGTAGATTCTTTAGCAGCTGAGCCACCAGGGAAGCCCAAGAATACTGGAGTGGGTAGCCTATCCCTTCTCCAGGGGATCTTCCTGACCCAGGAATTGAAGTGGGGTCTCCTGCATTGCACATGGATTCTTTACCAGCTAAGCTACTAGGAAAGCCCAAAGGCTAGTGAAGGTGACTGTAATCAGCAAGAGCTCCAATGACCTTAGGGGCAAATGAGTGGCAGAGGAGGAAAGTCATTGGCCTGGTGTCCGGATGAATGAGGACTGCATCCTATCATACCAAGGTATTGACTCAAGTAGTCAACAACCTTGACTCACACTCTGTATTTTGCTTGGTCACCCATATGGCCAACTGACTACTGGCTCTAGAGAGTAACACTAAAACTAAGGGGGTCAATCAATTCTTAGATGAAATTCTTCCAGTTCCCTTGTCTTTCAGTGTCAGGGCTGTCCCTATAACTAAACAACGACCATTGAGCAAAAACGGAGACAGTAGCATTTAGTCTGTGGTTGCAGGTTCAGACATTTGGTGTATGTTCTTCGTTGAGAAGCCAATGGGGCGAAGTTACCATCTATGGGATTATGACTGAATGCCTCTAAGTCAGAATCTCGCCCAGGCGGAAGGATATGGCAGCGCCATGGAAGCATCGGCTGTCCTCGGATAGCCGGTCCCCCACCATCCCTGCCAGCGGGCTGACACCAGCATCCCTGGGGGCATGGTGTGGTGCGCCCTGCTGTGCATCAGGACTGGGGTCCAGTGCAGAGAGCCTTTCGTCCTGGGACACGGGGCATGGCTGGAAAGGCAGGCGCCCCCTTGCCCCACCACACTGTTCTTGGGGAACCTGGTGCTAAACCATTCCCTGGATGACCTGCTTCTGGTTCTGAGTTTATTACATAGCAGAGCAGCTTCCTCACAGCAATCTATTGAAAGTCAGCCCTTGACACAGGGGTTTGTAATAAATGAATAAAATTAGAGGAAAACAATGAGAATAAAATATTAATTAAAAAATTTAAAAAACAAAATAAAAATAGAGTATGTGGAGCAGCAAGAACCTTGACTTGAAGGTGGAAGAGAGGAGTTCTCATCTCTCCTAGATGGTGTTTTGAAATGCTTTCAGTTTTGACTGTCTACAAATCAAGGTGATCCCACTGGGCTCTGTGCTCTGGAGAAGTGAGGGGGGACTATAAAAGGCCGGAGACCCTTAGCCCCATGCCATCTTATAATAGCCATTCCTTGCCCCCGGAGTAGAGGCAATGAATGTGTTGAACTTCTCCCCACCCTTTATAAGTTTACCCTGATTTCACATACGGGCTAAGTGCAGGGGCTTTGGAATCGGTCTGAGTTCAAACTCAGTTCAGTCATTGAATCACTGTGTGACCTTGAGCAAATTACTTAGCCCTTATGGGTCTCAGTTTTCTCATCTGTAAAACAATAGTAGAGGGATTACTAATTGTGCGTATTTTAAAAGACTATTGTGTGATTTGAATGCAAAGGCTTGAGTGGTACTTGGAGCCATCTCTGGTAATAAAGGCTCAATAAAAGTGGCTTTAATGATTACTTTCACTATTAGCCTATTGGTTTTAACCCCACTTTACAGATGTCACATGAATGAATAAGAGCAAATGAATAGAAGGAATGATTTAACCCTGGACCAACACATGCTGGGATACCCCTATTTACAGGCCTTCCTGCAGGAGGGGCAAACCAACTCTGCACAGCAACCTTTATCAAGTGTCCTTTCTAGTTACTGCCTATTAGATCCTTCCCCTCACACTCTAACTCCCAGGATCCAAGTAAGACCATGCAGCCCACCTGTTGAATCTGATGAGCTCTTGCCTTAGGACAGTGTTCATGGATTCTTCATAGACCACAGGGTACAACTTCATGACCAACTCCAAGTCAAATTCATTGGGAAGCTTGGAGAGTACGTCCTGGGCCAGCTCCTCAACCACTTCCTTAAAGTGTAAGCATTAGAGAGGTGAATGAGAAACAAGGCCCCTGGGCTGTGACTTTGTCCAGATAAACGTAAGGCAGTGAGCATTTGTCTTTTTAAACTTAGTCTATAGGAGCTTTTTCGGAACTCTCCTACAAAAGCCAATTCTGCCTTGAAGGTAAGGAGGCTACCCATGCTGGCCCCAGACTTAAGGAGGACATTGCCTCAAAGCCAAACAATGAGAGTCCTATTCTCATGGACAGAGCGAAGGCCTGAGGGTTGGGCGGGGAATTCCTGCTCAGCCAGCCAGGTAGCCTCAGGGAAGTGCTGAACCCTGCAGAACTCCTCCAGTCGTTCTGGCAGAGAACTCCTGGCAGACAATCTCCCAAGGCTCTCATAGCCAGCTCCTTAAGACCAGCTCCTGGTACAGATGGGACTTTGCTCAGTCAGTGACGTGGACATCTGGGAAGGCAGTAATTCCTCAGCATTGAGCAAGAATAGCCCAGTGAATTTAGCCAAGTAAGGAATGGACAAGGCCTAGAGGAAGAGTAGGAAGAGGAGGAGTAGGACCTGAATGTGGGAGAAACACACAGCTCTGCTACGATGTGACTCTGGGAAGCTGGAATGTATACTTCTAACCCCCTTCCCACTGTGAGAGGTATTTCCTTTCCTAAGTTGAGACACACAAACCAGGCTGCTTTATCTTCACATGTATTACCATTTATGGTACTATGAACCAAATCAAGAAACCAAATTCAATCATCCCTTGGAATCCACTAGGAATTGGTTGCAGAACCAAAATCCACAGATGTTCAAGTCCCTTATGTAAAATGGTGTAGTATTTGCATATAGCCTACATACATCTCTCCTTCCCTTCATACTTTAAATCATTTATAGATTACTCATATTACCTAAAACAATGTAAATGCTATGTAAATAGCGGTAAATACAATGTAAACGTCATGTAATAGCTGCTGAAGTGAGGCAAATGCAAGTTTTGCTTTTTGGAACTTTCTGGAAATTTTTTTCTCGATATTTTCAATCTTGGTCAAACTCAAGGATGCAAAACCTGCAGATATGCAAAGCCAACTGTATGCAAAATCCACAGCTGAGAAAAGTTGAACACGGGGTAGCTTAGAAGTTGGAGAAGAGAAGGAAAAGAGAGGACAGGACAGTCAGGAGATGTGGTTTTGGGTCTGGCACTGCCTCTGGGTTTATGAGTGCCTTGAAGTGGGTCACTTCTTGTATGGCTCATTTTGCCCTCATCTGTAGACCAAGTGAAATGATCATAAGAGGCACCCAAAATGATTCCAGGTGTCTCCAGGACTTGAAGAAATAATATTGAATCACATGGTGAGAAAGTCACTCTCTTGTCAAGTTTTAGCCACCTTTTTCTTTTCATTCCCTTCAGGGAGAAAGTCTCAGGTCAGGTCAGGACTAATCAAATGCTCTGTAACACTTGTTGATCCTCCTCTTTTCCCAAGGAGCCAGCAAGACCTCAGCAGCAGCAGCCAGAAGAACCTAATAATGTTTATCCTTCATTTTCTTTTTGTGGCTGCCATGACTTTATCGAAATGGTACTGGATTTGTTTTCACTTAGGATCCTGATGTGCAGTTTTTTAAATGTTTTTAAGCAAAAGAGATTTGGTTTAAAATATTTTGTAAATGAAGTACAGATGATATGTGGATTTAACAATGAATCATGAAGGTTATATAGGAATGACTGACATTTTAGGAAACCAGCTCAGTATTTAAGGGCTCTCAACAGTAAGATCAGAGCATCTATGACCATCCTCAGGGGTCTACCACACCTCTGCTATTCTTCCTTCTTGGTCACCCATAATCCTGCATGCTCACTAGAGGGAAGATTGCCTAGGAAATTGAATTCAAGCCTGGTTACCTGAGGGGACTTGCCACTCCCTCCTGACTGCCTAGGGAGGGTCAGGAGCACCCCTTGAAATAGCTGGTTGGTTTCCTGGTTGTCTTTGGTGATGTCAGCATTCTCATGGAGGCCAAACACTTCTGGGTGGGCTGTGATAGGGAGGGTCCTCAGATAGTCGATATACGACTGGAAAGAAAATCTTCAGTTAGTGTAAGTTCGGGTTCTTGGGGTCCCACAGATCACCCAGGGTTTGGCCAGACTAGACCCACATAGAAATCACAGTGTTTTGGTAGCACAGGCCACACACACACATGCACACACCACCAGGGCCAAGACATCACAAGCTTTCCCTCCTACAGGTTTCTGAACAGTGAGTATGAATATGAAGGTAGATGGGTTATCTCCCCTCCCACCTCTGCTGGCTGCCTTCCTGCTCCACCAGCAGCCTTGGCTTTGGAGACAAAATTGGATTTGGATTCAGACAGAACTGGATTTGGGTCCTAGCTCCATCTTAAACTAATTGTGTAACCCTGAGATAGTCACCCGAAAGCCCAGTTTCCCTATCTGCAAATGGGAAGATAAATGAGGTTATGAAGGAATAAGGCCTTGGTATATAACTGGTACTCCATAAAAGCAAGCCCTTTTCATCCTTCAGATCTCTTGTTTTCTTCTTCTGTTTATCATTCTCCCATCCATTTTTCTGTCCCTCCCTGTGCCACCTTCTGAACCTTTGTTTTCAAGTAGCAGTTTCCAACCTGTTCACCAGCAAAGCTTTATCTTAACCATCCGTTCCTTTTTCCCCCAGATAGACCCCATATTTTGAAAGATCTTGTCTACCAAATGCCTAGGATTCACTAGATAGTAATAAGGTCTATCCTGTAGGCTTTTGGGAAGATTTGAAATAGCTTATGGACCCAAGTCAGGAAACCCAAGTTATCCCTGGGCCCTCCTTGGATACAACTGCAACCCTAACCACATGGAGGCTGGCAAGCTCCTTCTGCCCCTTACCTGGTAGGAGCCATGAGGAGGGATGTAGTAAGTGTCTCCAGGAGCAAGAAAGTAATGGTCCTGCTCGATTTCTTTACAGTAGAACGTGGACAGAAGGGATAGCAGGAGCCTTCTATCTTTGTCATCCGTTACTCTGCCTCCATAATTACATTCCCCTGGGGATAGCCAACAGAAGAAGTTGAAACCATAACTTGGTCATTAATCTAAAACAGAGGATTCTCCAGCCAACAGTGAGACACAGGGTTGCTAAAAACCATGCTCAGCTTAGTCTAAGACCAGGCCTTTTTGGTATTATGGTTGCTACAAAAATAATACATGTTCCTAGAATTTAGAAAATAGCAATAAACTGAAATAATAGCAATACTGTCACCAATTATTTCAAAGAGGAGACTGAAAAGTTTGGCTTGAAGCTCAACATCCAGAAAACCAAGATCATGGCATCTGGTCCCATCACTTCATGGGAAATAGATGGGGAAACAGTGTCAGACTTTATTTTTTGGGCTCCAAAATCACTGTGGATGCTGATTGCAGCCATGAAATTAAAAGACGCTTACTCCTTGGAAAGAAAGTTATGACCAACCTAGATAGCATGTTAAAAAGCAGAGACATTATTTTGCCAACCAAGGTCCGTCTAGTCAAGGCTGTGGTTTTTCCAGTGGTCATGTATGGATGTGAGAGTTGGACTGTGAAGAAAGCTGCTCGCCAAAGAATTGATGCTTTTGAACTGTGGTGCTGGAGAAGACTCTTGAGAGTCCCTTGTACTGCAAGTAGATCCAGCCAGTCCATTCTAAAGGAGATCAATCCTGGGTGTTCATTGGAAGGACTGATGCTAAAGCTGAAACTGCAATACTTTGGCCACTTCATGCGAAAGAGCTGACTCACTGGAAAAGACTCTGATGCTGGGAGGGATTGGGGGCAGGAGGAGAAGGGGACGACAGAGAATGAGATGGCTGGATGGCATCACCAACTCGATGGACGTGAGTTTGAGTGAACTCCGGGAGTTGGGAGTTGGTGATGGACAGGGAGGCCTGGCGTGCTGTGATTCATGGGGTTGCAAAGAGTTGGACACGACTGAGTGACTGAACTGAACTGAATTGAACTGTACTGAACTGTTAACATTTAGGCATCTTCCAGATATTTGTCTGGACATTTGTGTATATGTGTACATATATGTGAAAAGCAGTATAGAAATGTGGTTCAGGGTAAGAACTGTGGCATGAGACAGTACTGAGTTCCTGTTTCAGCCAATTTCTAGGCTCCAAGTTTTGCCGCTTATTAGCAGTTTCTCATCTGTCAGTAAGAGATAACTGCATACACATCCTGCATGGTTGTGGTTAACAATACTTATAAAACATTTAGCACAATGCTTGGCATATAGAAGACATTCAATTACCGCTTTCACAAATTTAGAAAATTGAGATTACCCATAGACACTGCTTTGGGATATGACTCTCCTACCCCCATCCCCATCCTCAATATCATTCTCTGTAACTCAGGTTTCTACACTCAGATTTTCTACAAAAAGAATTAGGTAATTCTTTTGAGGAGACAACAACCCTGGATGCATTTTCTAGCTGGATCAGATTCAACAGTATGTGTGTTACCTGATATTTGGGAATGGGGAGCAACACATTAGTCTGAAAGGAAAAGACACATCTGTGTGTGTGTGTGTGTGTGTGTGCACGCACACATGCAAAGCCTCTCCTGAAGGGTGGGTTCATTTCCAATTCTAACCATGCTAGGAAAGGGCAGGTCTATGGACATGAAGCAGAAAGTATGGCAAGTTGAAGAGGCCTCATCTTCTCTTGGCATTGGAGGGGTCTAAATGACTAAGAGGAACATCTTGGCTCATAACAGGAGAAGTAAGAGACTAAGGGGATGTTTATACCTACTGAGTAATAATTTGAGCCCTGCGGAAGCTGTTTTACCTTAAACTACCATCTAGATCTCTCTCTGTTGACTTCTCAGGCCTTCAGCAAAATTTAGTGTGAACATTATAGTTTGTCCCAGCTAGAAATAGGTTTATGATGACACTAGAACTACAATATTTAAAGGGAGAGTGTTTCCCCCTGAAGTCAGCGTGGCAATGCTAGAAGGAACCAAAGAGGGACTACAGGTGAAGGTAAACCTGAGGTGCAGAGTCATGGTTCAGGGTGGCACCACCACCCCCTCATCAGCAAATTTTACTTCAGGGAATACCCTTAAGGCCCTGGGTTTTATGTTTATGAAGGAAGGTGCATTTCTTTACTGATATATCTCTTCTTTCCTGCAAGAACACAAATTTCTACAGAGACAGGATATGTCTTATATCTCTTCAAGATTTCCCATTGGCTCTGCCACAGGGCTGGGGGTACCAGATTAAGAAGGTATTCGACTTCAGTCTATCTATTTAGATCACCACTCTCCAAACAAGACCTATCTCTTTGGTTAGTCTGTCTCTTGGTCTCGGAGCTCTAATAGTCATCTCAATCTGGTTCATCTTTCCTTCCAGGCACATAAGTAGGTTACCTTTCCCTTCTCCTACACTTCCCTCACTACACTTCTTGCAGTGATGTGTGGCCAGGTGACAACTTCTTGCATAGTTAATTCCCAACATGAGCTCTTCAGAGCTACCCCTGGGGCAGTGACCACACAAGTATACGTTGAGATGGTGGCATCAAAAGTTGGTAGAGCCTTTGCCAACTGTGCCTCTGATAGACAATTACAATGAACAGAGACCCTCGCCAGTTCACACTGGACATGTATAACAGGATGGGCAAGAAATAGACCTTTGGTGTCTTACATCCTTGAGATTTGGAGATTGCTTGTCATCTCAACCTAACTAGTCTATCCTGATTGGTACAGTTGGAAAGTGACTATCCTCAGGCCAGCTGGCACAATTGGGGTGGGTTGGTTTATGAGCTGCCAGGCATTCCAACACTAAGACCACATCCCAGGGCACTTATGCACTCATTCTGTGATCTGAAGAAGAGCTCTGGGATATGCTTCTGTGTGGCCTGGAATAATGGGAATATGGCTCACTTATTTGGAAAAGTTCTTTCACCAAACTAAAATCCACTGAACTTATGTTGTACATGTTAACTGGGGTTTTGTTTTAGGGGACACTGTGCTGAAGTACGGTCTGTGTCACCTTTTACTTTAAACTGAATTTAACCTCTCTAAAGCAGAATTTCTCAATCTTGGCATGACTGACATGTTGTACACTGGGCAGTTCTGTGTTGCAGGGGGCTGTCCTGTGCATTGGAGGAGGTTTAGCAGCATCCTGCCTCTACCCGGTAGCACATCCATTTAGTTGTGACAACAAAAAATGTCTCTTCAATTTTTCAAATGTCCCTTAGGAGGTAAAATCACACTTAGCTGAGAACCCCTGTGCTGAGATCTTGGTTTTGCCAGCTGTAAAACAGGGTCACTAACATGAAGTTTATAAGATTACTGTGAAACCTGAATGATGTAGATAACACACCTGCCATTTGACTGGGGAAATGATCCAGAGTTGAGGGAGGAACTTGTATGTGACCTTGAAGATGCCCAGGTTTTCCTTTTGAGCTGCATTTTGACTTTTGGCCATAGTAATCCACTCATATAGCCCATCTATATTTTATCTCCTCTCTCTAGGATTACATGGTATTTTTCTTGAGTGCAGTGACCAAGTTTTATATATTTACATTCTTCCATATTATGTACTGGTATATATTGAATGGTTAATAAAAGACCGCTGATGAATTGCTTTAATACAAACCAGCAAGTGTCATTTTCACCTCAGGGTATCTCTGCTGGGAGCAGTCACCTTCCTTTTATTCACCACCCACTCCCACTTTCTTCTTCCAGTTGTAAAACTCCTACTTATCCCTCAAAACCATCTTTAATGCCTTAAGGAAGTTATCCCTAATCATCCCCACCCCGTATCTGAAATTTAATCATTGTGCTGCCTTTCTACTTTATAAATGTTTCTCTTACTGAACTTACCACTGTATTGTCATTTATTTTGTTATGTTTCTCTCTCTTTGTAGCCTGTGTACCACGTAAGGGGAGGGACTGATCTTGAGTTTTTGATATGTTGGTTTTTTTGTTTTACAATATCCATCATGGTGACCAGCGTTAATCAGAGCTCAGTGTTTGTTGAAAGCATAAGTGAGTAAATGAATGGAGCTGGGAGCAGAGGAGCAGGAAGGTGGAGCATAACGGTGGAGCTTTATGGTTGCCAAAACCTCCTCCCATAAATACCTGTCAGGTAGGTCAGAGCATCAAATGGCACCTCCTTGTAATCATTCAGAAACATCTGGATCTGTCGCATACTAATCCTCAAGTCAGATTCATTGAATTCATAAGGAATATTCCAACCTGCATGAGGCAAAGATGAATTAGATGCTTCAGGGATGAGAGTTCTTAATTCCCACTCAGAGATTGGGCTGGTGAAGTTAATCATCATTATGGATCAAGAGCCTCTTTTCAGTCCCATGAATATTAAGCAACTTGCCAACTATTAGCTTTGGCGTTTATTGCCAGCGTGGGAGACATTCTGCCTGAAAAAAAACATCCATTCTAAAGTCAATTTCCTTATGGATCTCCCCATTTGTTAAGGAAGATGTTACCATCCTGGAATTTGTGGAACAGGATTATTCACCCTGGCTGGAATACCATGGTAATGCATAGAATGCTGAAAATAACACTAAAGCATAGGTTTAGTGGAGAAGGAAATGACTACCCACTCCAGTATTCTTGCCTGGAGAATCCCATGGACAGAGGAGCCTGGCAGGCTACAGTTCAAGGGGTCGCAAGAGTTGGATACGACTTAGTGACTAGGTAGAGAGCAGTATCTGTGATTGGGCTTTGAGAATCCCCCTCCTTGCACTGTATTTCCAAAGTTTATAATGATAAATGCCCAGTGGGGCTATACAAGTAACATAAATGTATGAAGCAGGCCTGATGTAAGACAGTAGGGTGTGATGGGACCTGCATTCAATGGCGATGTTAAATTTCCTCCTAAACAATTCACATTTGAATTAAACACAACAAAAACTTGGACTTCCCTGGTGGTCTAGTGATTAAGAACCCACCTGCCAATGCAGAGGACACAGGTTTGATCCCTGGTCCAGGAAGATTCCACATGCAGTGGGGCAGCTAAGTCTGTGGGCCACAAACTACTGAGCCCATACCTTAGAGCTAGTGCTCTGCAATGAGAGAAGTCACTGCAATGAAGAGTAGCCCTCACCCACTGGAACCAGAGAAAACCCTCAGGCAGCAATGAAGAGCCAGTGCAGCCAACAATTATTGATTATTAATAAATAATGTTTAAAAAAAACCCAAAACTTGTGTTCTGGCAGACAAAACACAACTGGGCAGTTGACTATAAGCCAAATTGTTGTATGGATTTTTGGAGGCTAGGCATGGATGGAAGAATGTGGTGTGTGAGATGCAAGTGTAGAGGGAGTGTCCACTTTTTTTGTCTCATCCCTGAAACCCCAAGTAGAAGAGTCAAGTGGTGTGGCGCTAACTGGGACAGGTAGAAGGAAAGAGAATGTTCGGAGAGAATCACCAAGAAGACAATTTGCCTCCTTTGGTAACCCCCCAAAATTGCTAAGAATACCTTGAGGTGGGTCATTTCAAGAAAAGAATCAGAGGCAGCCCATGGGATTAATAATGAGAAAAATGATCCATGAGAAATGAAATGGATATCCATCCATGATCCAAGAGGAAAATAATCCATCCTTAAAATCATGGTGACTTGGGATCTGTATTTAGTTTGATGACCTGCTCCAACAAGAATACTAAGTCACTTAAGTTAGACCATGTATCAGTTCAGTTCAGTCGCTCAGTCATGTCCAACTCTTAGCGACCCCATGAACCACAACACAAAAGGCCTCCCTGTCCATCACCATCTCCCGGAGTTCACTCAAACTCATGTCCATCGAGTCGGTGATGCCATCCAGCCACCTCATTCTCTGTCATCCCCGTCTCCTCCCACCCCCAATCACTCCCAGCATCAGAGTCTTTTCCAGTGAGTCAACTCGTCGCATGAGGTGGCCAAAGTATTGGAGTTTCAGCTTTAGCATCAGTCCTTCCAATGAACACCCAGGACTGATCTCCTTTAGAATGGACTGGTTGGATCTCCTTGCAGTCCAAGGGACTCTCAAGAGTCTTCTCCAAACCACAGTTCAAAAGCATCAATTCTTCGGCGATCAGCTTTCTTCACAGTCCAACTCGCACATCCATACATGACCACGGGAAAAACCATAGCCTTGACTAGACGGACCTTGGTTGGCAAGGTTACATTAATAAAGAAATTTATGTTTATTTTTTCAAGGAGAAGCACAGACAGATTTCCCAGTTGTATTTCTTTCATTGTTCAGTTCAGTTCAGTCGCTCAGTCGTGTCCGACTCTTAGCGACCCCATGAATCACAGCACGCCAGGCCTCCCTGTCTATCACCAACTCCAGGAGTATACTCAAACTCATGTCCACAGAGTCGGTGATGCCATCCAGCCATCTCATTCTCTGTCGTCCCCGTCTCCTCCCGCCCCCAACCTTTCCCAGCATCAGAGTCTTTTCCAGTGAGTCAACATGAGGTGGCCAAAGTATTGCAGTTTCAGCTTTAGCATCAGTCCTTCCAATGAACACCCAGGATTGATCTCCTTTAGAATGGTTATGCACATGTAAAGAGAGAAACCTAAACTGTTATAAATTACCTGGTGAAGATTCCCTGGAGAATGGCCATTGTACCCAAGCTAGGCAAATACACACCAAAGGGAAGAGTTTTCGATCTTCTCATTACCACAGAACTTCAGTAATTAGGAGACCTCTGATTCTGGAGCATCACCTCTTTCCCTGACCCTGATCCTAATCTGGTTATAAGGTTGTCAGACTTATTAAAGAAAAATACACGGACAGTCAGTGAAATTAATTTCAGATAAACAACAAATCATATTTAGTATAAATATGTCCCAAATATTACATGGAACATACTTATACCTTATCTTTTTTCTTATACCTTATTTTACTGGCAACCCTGAGTACAAACTTGAATGCATTTCTGCATCTGTCTGTGATCCTTCCCCCAGCAATCCAGGTACGCTGTCATCTCTCACCTAGGGGTCCAAAGTTTCTCCTCTCTTGAACGATGGCATGGAAGAAGCAAAGGCCAAACAATAGCTTTTGCCACATCACTGCTTTGGTACAGCTTTGGAAGAACACGGGGTCTGAGATGGGGTCATTGAGGTAAGAGCGCAAAAGATTGGCCCGGAGCCCTTTAGGGGGCTCATTGGTCATTTTAATCCCATTCTGGAGGATGCTGACTGGAAACTTCTCTGATGGATAGCTGGTTAACCAGAGTCTAGAAGAGCAACAGATCCAATTATTTAAAGCAAGTAATACATATATTAAAAAACAGTAACAAAAAAATAACTACCATTTTTTTATACTGTGATAGATGTTGAACCCAATGCTAAGAATTTATGTCCCTTCATTTACTTTAATCCTCACAGCCACCCTCTGATTTACCATCCCCTTTACCAGTGAGGAAACAGAGGTATAGCAAGGTCAAGTGGAGTTTTCAAGGACACACCTTGTTTCTTGCTTCCAGATTACTCAGTCTTGCTGCTGGGGGTGTCAGGGGTGGGGTGGGGGGGTGCGGAGGAGGAGAAGGGAAACGGGAGCTGAGGAGGGGAGAAAAGACAAGCAAACAATGCCAAGAAGTTGCAGGGAGGGAGGGAAATAATAGGCTGTGGGGATACATGGGGTGGGGAGAGCAGATGTCTGCAAACTACTGCCAGGGAGTCAAATCTAGCCTTAACCTATTTTTATAAATAAAGTTTTATTGGAACATGGCCACACCCCTTTATTTACAAATTACTTAGGGATGCTTTCATGCTACAACAACAGAGTTGAATAGTTGCATTTGACAATATGGCCTGCAAAGCCTAAAATATTCACTATCTGGCCCCTTACAGGAAAAGTTTGCTGACTTCTGTCATAGAGACCAGTGGCATTTGAAATAGGTCTTGAGACTATGGAAGATTTTTTTCCTTAAATAATAAAATTTTATCTATGTCCATAAAAAATGAGAACATAGGCAAAAGTATTTAGTAAGAAATATATATATATATATATATATAATTTTACCATCTACGCGTTAACATGTTGGTATATTGTCTTTCATTTGCTTTTTTTACTCAGGCTCAAGCTACATACATACTGTGGCATCCTGTTTTGTTTCATTTTTGTGGGGGTTTTTTGCTAGACATTAGAAAGGTTTCCAACAGGCAGATTTGGGGGTGAAAAGTCATTGAAGACACAGGCTGAGCAACCACATGGAGGAAGAAAAGTTGGGGATGTGGTAAGGGCTGGTGGGTAGCCTGCTATGGTCCAGGCACAGGGCTCAGAGGGGAAGGAGGGGCAATAAACTGGTGGCCTATGATCTAAACTCAGTTTGCAGCTGGCTGATGTTTAACTCTCACCATGCAAACCAACACAACGCTGCAACATATTTTTGAAGTAGTTGCCAACTTTTACAAATCTAGGGCTTTCTTTTAAAATTCTGGCATCCTTGGTGGCTCAGATGGTAAAGAGTCTGTCTACAATGCCAGTGACCTGGGTTCGATCCCTGGGTCGGGAAGATCCTCTGGAGAAGGAAATGGCAACCCACTCCAGTACTCTTGCCTGGAAAATCCCATGGATGGAGGAGCCTGGTAGGCTACAGTCTATGTGGTCGCAAAGAGTCGGACACGACTGAGCGACTTCACTTTATTTCTTTTTCTTGCTTTAAAATTCTAGTTTCCCATCTTTCCTTTAAAATAATCAGAAAATCTGGACACAAGAGGCCTTCATGCCTGCTTGGCAATAGTTAGCTGTCATTAGGCAGCAGCAGCAGCAGCAGCTCAACTCTACAGGGCATGTGCTTCTAGTTTACTGCAGTCCCCACCACTCCCTACTGATATTCAACTGAGGCTGACTGCCCATGATGATAGCTACTGCAGTGTGGAAAGTGGAATATTTCTTGTGCCCAATCCTCTTCAGTCATTTATGTTACACTGCTGGCTTGTATAAGCACTTAAGACTTGTGACTTTGGAGTTAAGTTAAAAGTGAAAGTGAAGTCGCTCAGTTGTGTCCGACTCTTTGCGATTCCATGGACTGTAGCCTACTAGGCTCCTCCATTCATGGGATTTTCCAGACAAGAGTACTGGAGTGGGTTGCCATTTCCTTCCCCAACTTTGGGGTCAAGAAGTCTTAGATGTCAACATGAATAATTTTTCTTCATTGAGTATGTAATTGATAACAAATGAAACAACTCAGCATCCTATATAAAACAGAATTCTTGAAATTAATGGATTCCCTCTGAAACTTCTATATTAATCTTGTATGAGCCTTACATGAATACAATCAACTATGGCCTAATCTGGCTTTGTAAATAAACACCAAACACTTTTCTATTTTCAGGCAGATATAACTAAAATAAAAATAACTAGCAAACTTTGTTGCCTAGTACAGGATTTGGCAAACTTTTCCTAGGAAGGATCAAATAGTAAGTGGTTCAGACTTTGCGTGCCATATGGTCTCTGTCACAACTACTTGAAGCATAGAAGCAGTTGTAGACAACATGTGAGTGAATGTGATTATATTTCAGGAAAAATTTATAACTCTATTTATAGACACTGAAATTGAATTTTATATAATTTTCACATGTCATGAAGTATTATTCTTCTTTGCATTTTTTTCAACCATAAAAAAATGTAAAGCTATTCTTAGATTGCAAGCTATACAAACCCAGGCTGCAGACTGCATTTGGCCATAGTTTGCTCACCCTTGGTCCAGAATAAGAAGATCACTGAAAATCTAAGTTAAAAGGCTTGAAAGCCTATCTGGTTCATCTCATTATTCTCTAAATGCAAAATTTTAGGCCTAGTCTTGCTGGACTTTAAAGTTCATAGAAAACAAATGGCTGCTTCCAATACTGATTAAAATTCCATGGATCTCCAGAAATAGAAGATAGAGCAAGTAGCTAGACTACAGGTGCGTTGTTTTTTTTTTTTTTTGGACCAATAAGTTTTAAAACTAATTTGCTGGTATTAAATCTATCTTTTCAGACACATATCATATCACCTCCCTACAACAGTTTCCAACAGCATATGCCCCAGAATCACAAGATAACTTCTTGGTGTTTCCTTTGCTTTTACAAATGTTGTCCCTTTTGTCTGGAATGTCCTTCCTGGAAAATTCCTATTTATCTTTCAATACTCAAGGCCTTCCTCAACTTTTCCTTTCTTTTCCATTCTTGTTCAAACAAGCATAGCAGGTACTGCATGGTATCAACATTATTCATATATGGTCTGCCTTCTACTAGACTGAGAGCTTCTTAAGGGTTGAACTGTATCTTGTTTGGATTCCCTGTCATTACCATGATATCTGGAGCTCAAGATTGGAGACCAGAGACACAGTGGTGGTACAACATCTCACCTGAATCCCGTGTTGGTGCTCTCAGGAACAATCACCTCCTCACAGATCTTCTCCAGAGCAGGCATCCAGCTTGTGGCCAGATGACAATTCTGTAAGACCACCCAGGTCCCATCTTTGATGGCATTGTTGATCATTTTGGCAGCAATAGGGCCTTGGCCTTGGCCAAGGGAAATGGTCTGTGTTTTGGTACCTCCCATGCCAAGATCATCAGCAAATTTCAGCAGGCCTGAGATCAGGAAGAAAAAGGACTTTTGAAAGAGAACAGGCTACTTAAGACCATATTAACAAAAGTGAAAGTGATCAGAAGTCACTCAGTCGTGTCCAAATCTTTGTGATCCCATGGACTATAGTCTACCAGGCTTCTCTGTCCATGGGATTTTCCAGACAAGAGTACTGGAGTGGGTTGCCATTTCCTTGGCTCTTCCTGACCCAGGGATCAAACCCAGGTGTCCTGCATTGCAGGCAGACACTTTACCCTCTGAGCCACCAGGGAAAAGGGGGTTTACATTTCATTTTTAGTGGAATATAGTTGATTTGCCAACCAAGGTCCGTCTAGTCAAGGCTATGATTTTTCCCGTGGTCATGTATGGATGTGAGAGTTGGACTGTGAAGAAAGCTGATCGCTGAAGAATTGACACTTTTGAACTGTGGTGCTGGAGAAGACTCTTGAGAGTCCCTTGGACTGCAAGGAGATCCAACCAGTCCATTCTAAAGGAGATCGATCCTGGGTGTTCATTGGAAGGACTGATGCTAAAGCTGAAACTCCAATACTTTGGCCACCTCATGCGATGAATTGACTCACTGGAAAAGACTCTGATGCTGGGAGTGATTGGGGGTGGGAGGAGACGGGAACGACAGAGAATGAGGTGGCTGGATGGCATCACCGACTCAATGGACATGAGTTTGAGTGAACTCCGGGAGTTGGTGATGGACAGGGAGGCCTGGCGTGCTGTGGTTCATGGGGTCGCTAAGAGTCGGACACGACTGAGCGACTGAACTGAACTGATAGTTGATTTACAATGTTGTGTTAGCTTCAAATGTACAACAAAGTGAATCAATTATACAAATACATGTATCCACTCTTTTTTAGATTCTTTTCCCATATAGGTCATTACAGAATATTAAAGAGTTCCCTGTGCTATATGACACCCCACTCCAGTACTCTTGCCTGGAAAATCCCATGGATGGAGGAGCCTGTTAGGCTGCAGTCAATGGGGTCGCTGAGAGTCGGACACGACTGAGCAACTTCACTTTCACGTTTCACTTTCATGCATTGGAGAAGGAAGTGGCAACCCACTCCAGTGTTCTTGCCTGGAGAATCCCAGGGACAGGGGAGCCTGGTGGGCTTCTGTCTATGGGGTTGCACAGAGTCAGACACGACTGAAGCGCCTTAGCAGCAGCAGCAGCAGTGCTATACCGTAGGTCCTTATTAGTTATATATTTTATATATAGTAATGTGTTTGTATCAATCCCAATCTCCCAGTTTATTCCTACCCTCCTTGCCTGCTGGTAACTATGTTTGTTTTCTACATCTGTGACTCTATTTCTGCTTTGTAAATAAGTTAATTTAGGAACTGGGCTTTTACAAACTTACTAGGAAAACTGGTATTTGGACAGTGAAATTTCAAGTAGGTCTCTTTCACATCTCTCTTCCTCAGAGGCAACCAGTGTTATATTTGTTTGTGAGTTTTTCTTCTTTAATGATTTTTAGGTGTGTTTCTTTTATGGTCTGTCCCAAAGACAATATTAACCTGCTAGAATTGCCATAACAAATAACCAAAGATTGGATGACTTAAACAACAGAAATTTATTTTCTCTCTGTTCTGGAGGCTAGAAATCAAAAACCAAAGTGCTGGCAGGCTTGGTTTCCTCTGAGGCTTCTTTTCCTGGCTTGTTTGTGGCCATTTTCTCCTCACATCATCTTCTCATTGTGTCCTTGCATGGACTTCTCCCTGTCAGACTGTCTGTGTTCTAATCTTCTAAGGACATCAGTCATATTGGATTAGGACCGACCCTAATGACCTCACAATTAACTATTTAAAGACCTTATCTCCAAATACAGTCACATTCTGAGGTTTTAGGAATTATGTCTTTAACATACAGACTTGGGAGGGACAAATTCAGCCCATGTGCTAAGTGCTAAGTCACTTTAGTCGTGTCCGACTCTTTGTGACCCCGTAGCCTGTAACCCACTTGGCTCCTCTGTCCACGGGGATTCTCCAGGCAAGAATACTAGAGTGGGTTGCTGTGCCCTCTTCCAGAGGAATCTTCACGACCTAGGGGAACCTGGGTCTCCTGTCTCCTGCATTATCAGGTAGGCTCTTTACCACTAGCGCCACCTGGGAAGCTCCATAATCCTGGGCAGGTATTAATTCTCTTAATTGTTTGATGTGCTGATTATCCCTTATAGTGATGTGTTTCCTCACATAGTTTATAATTTTTTTTTATCAGTTCACAATCAGCAAGTTTGTGTTATTCTGTGGGAGTCTGACATACTGTGGGTTTAAGGATTGCCCTAACAGAACAACTTTGTATATACAAACACTAGTGTCCCCAGGGTTTTCCCATTCTGGATCAGTTTTACGGGAAATTTCTAAGCTTGAAAATCCCATACCACAGGGTACTATAACTCTAAAACCCTCATCTGCATGTAACCTGGGCTTGGTATCTTAACTTCTCACCAAACAATTGTTGCTTTTTTGTTTTTACCCAGGCTCTAGGCCAGTGACAAGCTTCTGCATTGCTTCCTGAGTCAGTAGCCTAAATTTCAGACTTCTATGGGAAAAAAATACATGAATTTGGAACAAAGCAAATAAAACTTCTAGAAATGGAAAGCATTGTTATTGAAGATAAAAATTCAACATGGAAGTGTTAGTCTCTCCCATCGTGTCTGATTTTTTGTGACCCTATGGATGGTAGCCCATCAGGCTCCTCTGTCCATGGGATTCTCCAGGCAAGAATACTGGAGAGGGTAGCCATTCCCTTCTCCAGGGGATCTTCCTGATCCAGGGATCAAACCTGGGTCTTCCGCATTGCGGCCGAATTCTTTACCATCTGAGCCACCAGGGAAATCCAAAGATTACATGAAGTCCTTCGAGCCACGTGTTCTATCCTTGGTCTGGAAGACTGTTACAGAGCAATACTAAGCCTGTGTGCCACAACTACTGAGCCCCATGGACTGCAATTACTGAAGCCCATGCACAAGAACCTGTGCTCCCCAACAACAGAAGCCTCCTCAATGCACTTCAATGAAGAGTAGCCCCCGCTTGCTACAACTAGAGAAAGCCTATGTGCAGCAATGAAGACCCATTGCAACCAAAAAGAAGTACATTGTCTGCAATCAATGATGTACTCAGTAGTGACAGGAACCCTGGGTTTCCAAATACCATGACCCAATAAAGGAATTGGAGTTCCTTGGAGAAATGTTTGTTCAAGATAAGCCTGAAAAATATATGGTAGCTCTACACAGGAAGGAAGTTATCAAAAACCACTGGGGTTATGTGAAAAGCATATAGCCATGGAGGTACTCCTATCCTAATAGGTTAAAGGATGAATAATCTGAGCATCAAAAAGAATGATGACAGGAGTGGAGTAAAACACTACTATATGTGAAACATTCACTATGTTAAAACCCATGCACTAATAAATGTACCAGAAAACCACCTTTTTACTGCTTTCATTACTCTGAAAGCTGGTAAATAGAGTATGAGCCAAGAACCTTTGCTGCCTGAGTAAACCAAAGAGTTGATAAAGACAAATTCTTCTTTATGGAAGAGTTCCAGCTAATTTATGAGGGAGGAATGATAGAATTAAATTCTCATCATTTTGCAGTCCCTAATGAAATAATGCATCTGGGTAATGATTTTCTAAGGCCAATAAAACCATTCGGTCATTGGTTCCCACCATTGGCTGCATGTTGAAATTACCTGAAAAGCTTTATAAAACACAATGCCTGGGTCTAACCTACAAAGATTTTAATTTAATTGGTAGAAGGCAAGGCCTGCACATAAAGATTTTCTTTCTTTTATTTTTTGGTTTTTAATTAAGATATTCTTTATTTCATTCTCATTCTTGAAAGATAGATTTTATGTTTGCATATTTTCCTTTAGTACAATGATGGCATTATTCCACAAACTGCATTGTTGCTATTGAAACACTGGTTGCTAGTCTAACTGCTGTTCTTTATAGGTTATCTTGTTTTTCTCACTGGCTGCTTTTAATTTATTTTTATCAAAGTATATAGTTGATTTACAATGTAGTGTTAGTTTCTGCTGTACAGCAAAGTGATTCAGTTATATATACATTCTTTTTTATATTCTTTTCCATTATGGTTTATCCTTAGATACTGAATATATTTCTCTGTGCTATACAGTAGGACCTTATTAGTTATCCATTCCATATACAATAATTTTCATCTACTAACCCCAAACTTCCAAGCCTTCCCTTCCTAACCCCTTCTTGCCAATCACAAGTCTTTTCTCTATGTCTGTGAGTCTGGTTTTGTTTCATAGATAGGTTCATTTGTGCCATATTTTAGATTCTACATATAAGTGATATCATACAGTATTTGCTTTTTCATGCAGATTTTCTTAAAGTTCTTTAGGTGATTTCAACGTGCAGCCAAGAACGAGAGCCTCCATATTAGGTGAAAGGCTGATGGGAAATTTTATAAAGGAGGCAGTAGAGGAGTATTGCCATGAATCAACTGACAACTCCTGAACCCACTGATCAATCCTAATGATAAAGGACAACCAGGGAGTATCTGTCTCCTAATACGACAGGAGGGACACAGCGTCTGTAATTGCCTGGGACATCATCCAAGCTGAATCTGATGAAGCCTCTAGTATAGAGCGACAGGAATAAGCTACATACCCCATTAGATTTCACAGGCCTGTTCCCTCCGAACACGTCATCATTTTACAGAGCATATTCTACTCTTTCCTCCATTTCTTTTCTCTACTTTTCCTAGTTTCCCCTCATTTTGTGTAAGCCTACCACCGAAACAACACAGTGGAAGAAGCAAGAAGCTAGTAAGGGGTCATGAACTGAGCTTTGACAATAACAATAATTTAAGTGTTGGAACCTGGAAAAGTACCAGTTCATTTCAGCTCCTCCTTCTGATTTTCTTGGAAGAGCAGGCTTTCTAACAAGGTCAGAATACATGTCAAATTTCTCAGTTTTCACAGGAGAACTGCCAATCTTGTCACTTACACTTCTGGTATTCTTTTTTAATTCAACAACAGAGAAAACTAAAGCTTTAAGATCCCCTAACAGAATAGAAAACTAATCTATTTCTATCAATAACTCATACCCTTTTACATGCACACACACTTTCTGGAAAATTACACAAACTACTAGTTGCAGTTATTTCTGAGAGAGTTAGGAGGAAGATGCACCTTTCTCTCTTATAAACCCCATTACTGTTTATATTATGGTCTGGATAATCCTTTGTTGTGGGGGCTGTCCTGGGCACTGTAGGCTATTTAGCAGCATCCTTTACTTCTACCTACTAGATGCCAGTAATACCCCCTATTTGTGAGAACAAAAATTTTCTCTCACTTTGCCAAATGTCTGTTGAGGTAACAAAATGGTCCTAATGAAGCCATAATCCTATGCTTTTTGCATTTTTTTAAACTACATGAGGCATTAATTACTCAAAAAATTTAAAGATTCAAAGAAGAGAAAAAAGCATAGCTGAGAGAAACAGTGGTCTGAGAAAATGGTCTAAAACAAAGGTGATAAACTAGCAGTCACCAGGCTAAATCTAGCCCTGGCTAACCCTCTTAGTTTTTAAGAAAAAAATGAATGAGTTATCAAAGATTTAAAAATGGGTGATTTCTGGGACTTCCATGGTGGTCCAGTGGTTATGAGTCTGCTTTGCAGTGCAGGGGACACAAGTTCAATGCCTGGTCAGGGAACAGAGATCCCACATGCTGCAGAGTAACTAAGCCAGTACACCATAATGAAAGATCCCACATGAGGCAAGGAAGATGCCATATACTGCAACTAAGACCTGACAAAGCCAAATAAATAAATATTTTTTAAAAATGGGTGATTTCTACCTTTCTGGTTTCTTTTGAAGAAGCAGATAATCTGGTCATCCTAAGATCACATTATCAAATGGCACAATACGAAAGAGCTGCCCTCTTTCGGCCAGAAAAGAAGTCTTATGTTGTCCCAGCCCTGCTTTAGTCTGTTAACTGGATTGCCCTTCAAAGCCATTTGAGTTTGAGATTCCTGCTCAATAGGGACAAGCTATTGTTATCCATCTATTGATATTCCTCACACAACATTCTACCCTTACCTGCCATTGGGTCTGCACCTGGAGACAACACGAATATCAATGGTGCACAGCAATTGGAATCATTGTAGGACCCCTGGAGATCAAACGTAGGGGCTTCAATGTATACATTTCCCATGTGTTCAGCAATGAATTCCTGAATGGCTGGAATCATTTTGTCAGGCCGCAAACACCGGAGGATCACCATCCTCTCCAAACCTTGAAGAAACTTCCAAGATCCAGGGAATGTTTCCTCATGGGGCCAGGCTGAGTCATAGATGAACTTCCATTCATTACCATTTTGTTCCAAATGTTCCATAAGGCCTTTCAGTTTTGGCAATGCAGATGCACGGACCACTTCTGCCCATGCCTTCTCAGACAGCCACTCAGAAACTGGGTTGGGGAAAGGGTTGTCCAGGGCAATGCCTCCTGTTAAAAGAAAGTACCAAATTTCCTCATTAATTTGCTTTTTCTCTTTCATGATTCCTATTGTCAAGAGGAGGGAGAAAAGCAGCTTGTCCTTCTCAAACAGAGAGCGGCAGACATTGTTGTAGATGCTGAGGGTGAAATGATCAATGATGTACTCAATTCGTAGCTCTAGTTCCTCGCTCTTCTTGCTATGGGCCAGAGACTGCATATAGAGGTTTATGAACCATGTCAGGGAGTACTGGTACATGGGTTCAATGTGGGCCAGGTCAGAGATACAAAAGAAGATGGTGGCAGAATGAACAGCCACTGGCTTGTAGCCCATACGGGTCTCATCGATCTGTGTTTCTGTCACTGAAGCAACTTCCTGTTTCTCAGAGATTTCTTCAGACAACAGTTTGGAAGAAGACAAAATTTTGATGGCAGTCTCATCCTCAAGTATGTTGCCCTCAGAAAGGGAAAGGACCTCCAATATCTTATCTTCAATTTCCTTTAGTTGTTTCTTGTTCTTGGCACTTTCCACAATTAACTTGTTCTTTTTCTCTTCAAGTTCTGGCTTCTCTTTGGCAGCCACGATGCCAAGGAGTTGATCTTGGAGGCCCAAGGGAGTGATCATAAAGTTGAGGAGACAGACTTTCACGGCCACCTCAGGGAGGTAATGTGGGTTCCTCAAACGGGTTGTGATATATAACTTAAAATCTCCGGAGTACTCGATGATGTTTTCACCAAGCCTCATGTACTCAACCCCATGCTGTTTGAATGTGGACTTGAGCAAGATGGGTTCAATAAAGGCATCCAACTCTTCCCCGACATTTTCTAGTAAGACTGGGGCACCAAACTGCAGAGCATGTTCTAGAGTCCTCACATAGTTGGTATCCGAGAACTTGATGACTGACAGCTTATTTGCTTTCTCCATATTCTTGATCCACTTATTGGCCTGCCCCTGAGGGTCAATCATTAAGGCCCAGCGTCTGGAATTGGATACAATGATGCCATTGTCAATGGAAAAGGAGTCAATGGGAAGCCCAGCAATCTGCCAGGCACGAATTTTTACAGGATCTCCTAATGTGTTGCTAAGACTGAAGTCACTGGAGCCAGGGATGACCTTGTCCTTACACTGGGCCAACCACTGCTTCTGGCACTCAGCCCGATAATCCACAGTAAAGGCCCCCAGGTAAGCCACAGTCCCAGAGGACAACAACACATCCCCCGTCAGATTAGTATAACGGATACCCAGCTGCCGAGCGGCTTCTGTCCATCTGTCTTTCTCTCCTCCAAGGCCACTAATCAGTTTTTCTGCCCTGATCAGCTTTTGGGAACAGATTTCAATGTTTCCCTCCAATGTCTTTTTCTTGGTATTCATCTCTTCAAAGTCATCGTTCAGGGCCTGGAGGCGGTCTTCCACGAGCTTCAGCTCTGCTCGCTTCTGGTTCAGTTTCCGCATCTGTGTGTCCAGCTTCCCCTCAGCCTCCTTCAGCCGCTCCCGTTTGGGAGCCACCACTTTGGCCACACGATCATACACCTCCATGGCCCTCACCCACTTGCACAGACCCTCACATGCAGATGATACATTTTTAATTACAGCAGGCTGGAAATCTGGGTGATCGATAAACCTTTCCCGGATCCGCTTCATGATCACTGGGGGAATGTTGTCTTTGTCATATGTCTTGAGACTTTCCAAGAATTTCAGATCTCCGAGAATCTTTCTCGATACCCCCCAGTAATCTTCTATCATTTTACCTGTTTGGGACAAGAAATAGAGATAAAGCTATTTTTTAAAATTTTTATTGGAGGATAATTACTTCACAGTGTTGTGTTGGCTACTGCCATACAACAACATGAATCAATCAGAAGTGCACACATACCCCTCCTTCTTGAGCCTTCCTCCAAGCCCTCCTATCCTACCCCTCTGGGTTGTCACAGAACCCTGGGATGAGCTCCCTGTGTTATATAGAAACTTCTTATTAGCTAAGAAATAAGAAAATTATTAAGACATCCTGCCTGAAATTTGCAGCCCTGCAAGGGCTACTCCTCATATTTAGCAAACAAACAAACAAACAAAAAAATCCCAAGATCTTACAGAGGAATTTTAGGGCAGAGAATATACATGTCATTACATATTTATTCAGGCACATAGAATGTATAATACCAAGAGTGAGACCTAATGTAAACTATGGACTTTGGATGATAAGATGTGTCCATGTAGGTTCATCAACTCTAACAAATATACCATTCTGGTGGGAGATGTTAATAATAAGGGAGGCTATGCATGTGTGTGTGACAAAGGTCCATATAGTCAAAGTTATGGTTTTTCCAGTTGCCATGTATGGACATGAGAGCTGGACCATAAAGAAGGCTGAGTGCCAAAGAACTGATGCTTTCAAACCATGGTGTTGGAGAAGACTCTTGACAGTCCTTTGGATGGCAAGGAGCTTAAATTAGTCAATCCTAAAGGAAATCAACCCTGAATATGCATTGGAAAGACTGATGCTGAAGTTGAAGCTCCAATACTTTGGCCACCTGATGTGAAGAGCCTACTCATTGAAAAAGATCCCATGCTGCGAAAGATTGAAGGGAGGAGAAGAAGGGGATGATAGAGGACAAGATGGTTGGATGGCATCACCGGCTCAATGGAGCTGAGTTTGAGCAAGCTCTGGGAGATGGTAATGGACAGGGGAGCCTGGTAAGCAAAGTCCATGGGGTCTTAAAGAGTTGGAAACAGCTGAATGATTGAACAACATGTATGTGTGGGAGCAGGGGGTATATGAGAAATTTCTGTATCTTCAACTCAATTTTTCCGTGAACTTAAAACTGCTTAAAAAAAAAAAAAGATCTCAAATCCCAAGCTCCTTGCCATCTTATCTTTGCCTTGCTTCCTGGTCTTTAACTACAAGAAGCTTCCTTCAACTTCCTGGTGATCCCAAGTGCTTCCTTAACATGAGCTCTTCACCTAGGTTATAAATGGCATCTAGTTGGCTCCTGAACAAACTTCAGGCTCACTTTAAATGCCACCTCTCTATGGAATGGGTGAATTTAACTCAGATGACCATTATATCTACTACTGTGGGCAGGAATCCCTTAGAAGAAATGGATTAGCTATCATAGTCAACAAAAAAGTCTGAAATGCAGTACTTGGATGCAATCTCAAAAATGACAGAATGATCTCTGTTCGTTTCCAAGGCAAACCATTCAATATCACTGTAATCCAAGTCTATGCCCCGACCAGTAATGCTGAAGAAACTGAAGTTGAATGGTTCTATGAAGACCCACAAGACCTTTTAGAACTAACACCCATTAAAGATGTCCTTTTCATTATAGGAGACTGGAATGCAAAAGTAGGAAGTCAAGAAACACCTGGAGTAACAGGCAAATTTGGCCTCAGAGTACAGAATGAAGCAGGGCAAAGGATAATAGATTTGTGCCAAGAGAACGCACTGGTCATAGCAAACACCCTCTTCCAACAACACAAGAGAAGACTCTACACATGGACATTACCAGATGGTCAACACTGAAATCAGACTGATTATATTCTTTGCAGCCAAAGATGGAGAAGCTCTATAAAGTCAGCAAAAACAAGACCAGGAGCTGACTGTCGCTCAGATCATGAACTCTTTATTGCCAAATTCAGACTGAAATTGAAGAAAGTGGGGAAAACCACTAGATCATTCAGGTATGACCTAAATCAAATCCCTTATTATTATACAGTGGAAATGAGAACTAGATTTAAGGGACTAGATCTGATAGAGTACCTGATGAACTATGGACGGAAGTTCATGGCATTGTACAGGAGACAGGGATCAAGACCATTCCCTAAGAGAAAAAAATGAAAAAAGAAATGGCTGCCTGAGAAGGCCTTACAAATACAAAGCTGTGAAAAGAAGAGAAGTGAAAAGCAAAGGAGAAAAGGAAAGATATACCCATTTGAAGCAGAGTTCCAAAGAATAGCAAGGAGAGATAAGAAAGCCTTCCTCAGTGATCAGTGCAAAGAAATAGAGGAAAACAACAGAATGGGAAAGACTAGAGATCTCTTCAAGAAAATTAGAGACACCAAGGGAAAATTTCATGCAAAGATGGACTCAATAAAGGACAGAAATGGTATGGACCTAACAGAAGCAGAAGATATTAAGAAGACCTGGCAAGAATACACAGAAGAACTGTTCAAAAAAGATCTTCATGACCCAGATAATCACGATGGTGTGATCACTCACCTAGAGCCAGACAACCTGAAAGACAAAGTCAAGTGGGCCTTAGGAAGCATCACTATGAACAAAGCTAGTGGAAGTGATGAAATTCCAGTTGAGCTATTTCAAATCCTAAAAGATGATGCTGTGAAAGTGCTGCACTCAGCATGCCAGCAAAATTGGAAACCTCAGCAGTGGCCACAGGACTGGAAAAGGTCAGTCTTCATTCCAATCCCAAAGAAAGGCAATGCCAAAGAATGCTCAAAGTACCGCACAATTGTACTCATCTCACACACTAGTAAAGTAATGCTCAAAATTCCCAAAGCCAGGCTTCAGCAATATGTGAACCATGAACTTCCAGATGTTAAGCTGGTTTTAGAAAAGACAGAGGAACCAGATATCAAATTGTCAACATCCGCTGGATCATTGAAAAAGCAAGAGAGTTCCAGAAAAACATGTTTCTGCTTTATTAACTATGTCAAAGCCTTTGACTGTGTGGATCACAATAAACTGTGGAAAATTCTGAAAGAGATGGGAATATCAGACCACCAGACCTGCCTTTTGAGAAACCTGTATGCAGACCAGGAAGCAGCAGTTAGAACCAGACATGGAACAACACACTGGTTCCAAATAGGAAAAGGAGTATGTCAAGGCTGTATATTGTCACCCTGCTTATTTAACTTATATGCAGAGTACATCATGAGAAATGCTGGACTAGATGAAGCACAAGCTGGAATCAATTGCTGGGAGAAATATCAATAACCCCAGATATGCAGATGACACCACCCTTATGGCAGAAAATGAAGGTGAACTAAAGAGCCTCTTGATGAAAGTAAAAGAGGAGAGTGAAAAAGTTGGCTTAAAGCTCAACATTCAGAAAACTAAGATCGTGGCATCTGGTCCCATCAATTAATGGCAAATAGATGGAGAAACAGTGGAAACAGTGTCAGACTTTATTTTTTTGGGCTCCAAAATCACTGCGGATGCTGATTGCAGCCATGAAATTAAAAGACGTTTACTCTTTGGAAGGAAAGTTATGACCAATCTACACAGCATATTAAAAAGCAGAGACATTATTTTGTCAACAAAGGTCCATCTAGTCAAGTCTATGGTTTTTCCTGTGGTCATGTATGGATGTGAGAGTTGGACTATAAGGAAAGCTGAGCACCAAAGAATTGATGCTTTTGAATTGTGGTGTTGGAGAAGACTCTTGAGAGTCCCTTGGACTCCAAGGAGATCCAACCAGTCCATCCTAAAGGAGATCAGTCTTGGGTCTTCACTGGAAGGACTGATGTTGAAGCTGAAACTCCAATACTTTGGCCGCCTGATACGAAGAGCTGACTCATTTGAAAAGACCCTGATGCTGGGAAAGATTGAGGGTGGGAAGAGAAGGGGTTGACAGAGGATGAGATGGTTGGATGGCATCACTGACTCAATGGACATGAGTTTGGGTAAACTCTGGGAGTTGGTGATGGACAGGGAGGCCTGGCGTGCTGCATACAGTTCATGGGGTCACAAAGAATCGGACACGACTGAGTGACTGAACTGAACTGAACTGAACTGAACTATGGAGCATTTTCTTTCATCTCAGATGCTAGAATATCCATAAATTCTTTATAGATTGCCAGAAATGGCAATCTAATTTTTTTTTTTTGATTTAGTTTTTACTGTGTGCTTCTCCCTCAAAGCTGTAACCTTTTGGGGGAGAGTAACAAGATTGCCGAGTAGTATGATACTGAGCTTACTTACCCCCATGAACATATAAAAAAATACATCAACATGCGGAGCAAATTTCTTTGAAAACCAACTGGAGACTGGCAGGAAGACTCTTTGACAACCAAGGCTGTAAACAAAGATCCACATGGAGTTGTGCAGGAAGGGAGGAGAAGCAATCAGGTTGGGACATGTGCCCCTACGAGGTGATACAGAGGTATCATAATTGTAATGGCAAAAATTTAAAGAAAGAATTCTAAAAGCAGCAAAAGAAAGAGTCACATACAAGGAAACTCCCATAAGGGTATTGGGTGGTTTTTCTGCTGAAATTTTGCAAGCCAGAAGGCAGTGAAATGATATATTTAAAGTCCTGAAAGGAAAAATCCTACAAACTAGGATACTCTAACTAGCAATACTATCATTCATAATTGAAAGAGAGATAAAAACTTCTCAGACAAGCAAAACCTAATATTTCATCAATACTAGCCAAATCTAAAAGAAGTGTTAAAGCATCTTCTTTAAGTGGAAAAGAAAAGGCTATAACAGGAAGTAAGAATTTATAGGAAAGGGAAAATCCCACTAGTAAAGGCAAATATATAGTATAGGCTGTGGATTGATCACTTAAATAAGCTAGTATGAGGATTAAAAGACAAAAATTGTTTAATCAACTATAACTACAATAAACAGTTAAAGGATAAACAGGAAGATGTATAATATGATATCAAAAGCACAAAACATGGAAGAGGGGAGTGAAAATATAAATATTTTAGAATGTGTTTGAATTTAAATGACTATCAGACTTAAACAAGTAGATATACTTTATAGGTCAACACATATTACCTATCATACTTATCTATGATAGATACCTATCATACTTATCTATAATAGATACAACAATAAATAGAAAGGAACAGGGCATAAGGGTAAAAGAAAATGATCAAACCATAAGGGAAGAGGCTAAAAGAAGAAAATAACTGAGGAAAACTACAAGCACAACCAGTAAAGAAGTAACAAAATGTTAATAAGTTTATACTTATCAATAATCATTTTAAATGTCAGTGGACTAAATTCTCCAATAAAAAGACAGAGAATGACTGATTGGATAAAAAAAAAAAAACAACAACCCAAGACTGCTGCTAATAAGAGGTTCTTCTTAGAGCTGAAGACACACAGACTGAACATGAGGGGATGATAAAGGTATTTCAGAAAACGAAAATGAAAAGAAAGTGGGGTAGTAACACTCATATCAGATAAAATAGACTTTGAAACAAAGTCTATAGCAAAAGAAAAACAAGACCATTGTATAATGATAAAGGGATCCATACAAGAAGAAAACATAACATTGTTTAACATATATGCACCTAATATGCTGCTGCTAAGTCACTTCAGTCGTGTCTGACTCTGTGCAACCCCATAGACGGCAGCCCACCAGGCTCCCCCGTCCCTGAGATTCTACAAATATGTAAAGCAAATATTAACAGACATAAGGGAGAAATTGACATTAATACACTAATAGGAGGGGACTTTAGTAACACCTTACATAATTAGATCATCCAGAGAGAAAATCAATAAAGAAAAAGTGGTCTTAAATAACACATTAAACCAATTGGACTTAACAATATCTAGAGGAAATTCCAACCCAAACCAGCAGAATACACATTGTTTTCAAGTGCTCATGGAATGTTCTCCAGGATAGATCACACGCTAGGCAACAAAACAAGTCTTGACAAATTTAAGAAGCTAGAAATTATATCAAACATTTTTTTTTCCTGATCACAACAATATGAAACTAGAAAAACAATTACAGGGAGAAAAATGGTAAAAACACAAAAACATATTACTAAAAACCAATGGATTAGTGAAGAAATCAGAAAATACTTTGAGACAAGTGAAAAGAAAAACACAACTTTCCAAAATCTATGGGACAAAACAAAAGCAGCTCTAAGAGGGAAGTTTATAGTCATATAGGCATACCTCAAGAAACAAGAAAAATCTCAAACAACCTAACCTGCCAACTAAAGGAATTAGATAAAGAATAAAGCCCAAAGTTAGCAGAGGGAAGGAAACAACAAATATCAAAGAAAGATAAATTTAGATCAATGAAACAAAGTCCTAGCCACAGAAATCAGGCAAGGAAAAGAAACAAAAGGCATCCAAATTGGCAGGGAAAAAGGAAAACTGTCACTATTTCCAGATGACACATATTATATAGAAAACCCTAAAGTCTCCATGAAAAATTATTAAAACTAAAAAATAAATTTAGCAATGCTGCAGGATACAAGATTAATATACAGAAATCTGGTGTTTTTCAATACATTAATAGTGAGAGAGAAAACAAGAAATCAATCTCCTTAAGATCATTAAAAAGAATAAAATGCCTAGGAATAAACTTAACCGAGGAAGTGAAAGACCTATACTGTGAAAACTATAAAACACTGTGGAAGGAAATTGAAGATGGTACAAATAAATGGAAAGATATCCCATGCTCATGAATTGAAAGAATATTAAAATGTCCATATTACCCAAAGCAATCTAATGTAAAAACCTTTCAAAATATTAAAAACAGAACTAGAAAAAATAATCTTAAAATGTATATAGAACAACAAAAGACCCTGAGTAGCCAAAACAATAGTGAGAAAAAAAGAACAAAGCTGAAGTTATCTCAGTCCCTGACTTCGGACAATATTACAAAGCTACAGTAATCAAAACAGTATAGGACTGATACAGCCAAACAGATGCAAAGATCAATGGAACAGAATAGATAGCCCAGAAATAAACATACTCACGTATGGTCAATTAATCATGATATAGGAGATAAAAAGGGCTTCCCTGGTGACATGACTCAGATGATAAAGAATCCACCTGCAATGTGGGAGACCTGGGTTGGGAAGATCCCCTGGAGGAGGACATGGCAACCCACTCCAGTCTTCTTGCCTGGAGAATCCCCATGGACAGAGGAGCCTGGGGGACTACAGTCCATGGGGTCACAAAGAGTCAGACATGACTGAGCAACTAAGCACAGCACAGGAGATAAGAATAAATAACAGGGAAAAGATAGTCTCTTCAATAAGTGGTGCTGGGAAAACTGGACAGCTACATGTAAAAGAATGAAATCAGAACACTTCCTAACACCATACACAAAGATAAACTCAAAACGGATTTAAAACTAAATATAAGACTAGAAACCATAAAACTCCTAGAAGAAAATATAGGCAGAACACTCTTTGATATAAATCATAGCAATATTTTTTTGGATTCTTCTCCCAAGGCAAAGGAAACAAAAGCAAAACAAAACTAAACAAATGGGATCTAATTAAGTTTAAAAGCTTTTGCACAGAAAAGGAAATGATGAACAAAGCAAAAAGACAACCTACTGAAATGGGAGAAATTATTTGCTAATTGTATGACCAATAAGAGGCTAATATCCATCTATAAACAGCTCATACAACTCCGTATTTAAAACAACAATCCAATCGAAACATGGGCAAAAGACTTGAATAGACATTTTTCGTAAGTAGACATACAGATAGCTAACACACACTGAAAAGATGCCTAACATTACTAATTATTAGAGAAATGCAAATTGAAATGACAATGAGGTATCATGTCACACCTGTCAGAATGGTTATCATCAAAAAGTCCACGAATAACAAATGTTGGAGAGGATGTGGAGAAAAAGGAACACTCAAATACTATTAGTGGGAATGTAAATGGTGCAGGTACTATGGAAAACAGTATGGAGGCTCCTCAAAACCTAAAAATTGATCCAGCAATTCCACTCCTGGATACATATCTGGAAAAAAGCAAAAACAGTAATTCAAAAAGATATATGCACCCCAGTGTTCATGGACCGTTACAACAGCCAAGATATGGGAACTACCCAAGTGCCCATCAAGAGATGATGGGATTAAGAAGATATTGAATACAATGGAATATTACTGAGCTATAAGAAAGAATGAAATACTGCCATGTAGCAACATGGATGGACTTGGAGGACACTGCTTAGTGAAATAAATCTAACAGAAAAAGACAAGTACTATATGTTATCACTTATATATGGAACCTAAAAATAAAACAAATAAATGAATATAACAAAACAGAAACAGACTCACAGACATAGAGAACAAAGTAGTGGTTACCAGTGGGGAGATGGAAGGGAGAGGAGCAATATAAAGGTAGGGGATTATGCACTACAAACTGCTATGATGAAAGTAAGTAAGCTAAAGAATATATTGCACAACATAGGGAATATAGTCAGTATTTTATAATAACTTTATATAGTTTATATCTATAATCTAGATAACCTATAATAATCTATAACCTAATCTATAATCTATAATAATCTTGAGTCACTAGTTATACATTTAAAACTATTATAGTAAATCAGTTATACATTTAAAAAATTGTTTGCTCCTTCTGTGTTTATTACAATCTGGCACAGTGCTTGATTATCAGTTTTTAACATGAATTTAATGAATGTTGCCCTTTCCCCCAGTCATACACAAAGATGGCAACCGGATCTATAAGCATGTATTAATATTTTGAATATTCTTTTCCAAATATGGGAGGTGGGTCTTATAGAGCATGTTTTGTCATCCCTGGGATGAATCAGTCCTTCTAGTGAGTGAGTGAGTGATTGAGTGTCTCCAGAGAAAGAGTGAGGGTGGGGGAAGCAACTTGCAGACTTGCAACCAGACAGAGGGCTGTCCTCAGCCTGCCCTGAAACGAAACAGGGCCTTTGTTCACCTTAGCACCGGCTCATGATGACTAAGAAATGACTGAGCCCTGATCCCATCAGCACTTTCCCAGGAAGTGCTCCTTTTGTCAATGTGTTAAAAAAGATTCACTCTTTTTGATGATAAACGCTTGCCAAGCTCCACTCATCAAAAAATATCTGCTCAATGTTATGTGGCAGTCTGGATGGGAGAGGAGCTTGGGGTACAAAGGATACATGTATATGCATGGCTTAGTCACTTTACTGTTCACCTGAAACTATCACAATATTGATCAGCTAAACCCCACTACAAAATAAAAAGTTAAAGAAAAAAAGAGTTTTACTTGAGATATTGTATTAGATACAACAGGTCAAATATGTCCTATTTCTAAAGCAAGATTAGACACCAAACAAATACTTCCAATGAAAGTTTTTGTTTGCATCCTAGGAAATGATCTGCTTTATTTAAATTTAAGGTATTCAAAACTAGTTTGGGCTTCCCTGGTGGCTCAGACAGTAAAGAATCCGCCTGCAATGCAGGAGACCTGGGTTGGGAAGATCCCCTGGAGGAGGACATGGCAACCCACTCCAGTATTCTTGTCTGGAAAATCCCCATGGACAAAGGAGCCTGGCAGGCTACAGTTAGGGGTCTCAAAGAGTTAGACACAACTGAGAGACTAAGTACAAAATTAATTTATTTGTGCATTTGCTCCATCCCAATATACTGGCTAGACTCTATGAGCTATTTTGTGAATAATACACAAAATTCACTTCAGTTTTAAAATAAGAAAGGTGGATGATGTATCCTGTGGCCAACATCAATGATCGAAGAAGAGAACTGATTTTTGAGACCTGACCCTGCTTTGTATATTTCAGTAGTTCTCAATCTTGGCTGTACCTTAGAATCACCTGGGAGCTTTAAGAAAAATACTAATGCTCAGGCCACACCATAGGCTAAAGGAATAAGAATCTCTAGGAGCGGGGACAGGGGCTTTAGCATTCTTTGAGTTTCCGGGTATACCAGCGTACAGCCAGAGTGGAAAAGCACTGGCTAGCTCATCTTTACTCAGACAAACTTATTATGCCTCAGATGCTTCCCTAGAGGAGTCTCCTGTAACATCCTCTCCCTATTTGTCCGTTTCTGATCACCTCTGCATTTCTTCATGTGGTTTTTGTCCTGAAACCAGCCAAGGAAGAGCGAATGCTACTCACTGGGAAGCAGAAGTCAGAGTCTCCCAAAGGAGGGATCAGGAATTTCTAACGTTTCAGAAGCAATGGTGGGATAGCAGGACTGTCTGAAGGATACAAGGATTCAAAAGGCAAGAAATATCACAGGAGATGGTGTTTCAAGTCCTTGTTCAGTTTTAAGACACTGATTTTAGTGCAAGATTCTACATCTAATTTAAATTTGAAAAATGAGTTTTCACTTATTCATGCTTCGAGGCTCTATTATACAAACGTTCGTCTCTCTCTCCCCTATTCCTTTTCTCCCATCTTCTGAGTTTCTGTATCCTGGTCTTCCTCAAGCCTGTCAGTTTCACTCTGCCTCCTTTATCCCTATCTTTCTTCCTCTTATCCTTCGCCAGCAGCTCGCGCTCCACCTCACCTCCTACCACCATTCTCTGTGTGCGTCTTTGCTTCCCTGCCTCTCTTTCTCTTCTCCCTGGTCTATTTTCTTCCCACTCGCTATTTTTGTATGTCTCTGTATCTCTGGCCGGGGGGCGGGGGGGTGTCTCTGCTCAGTCTCCATTGGTCACTTTCAGCTTTTCTGTGTCTTAGCTTATTTCTGCTTATTTTCTCTCTTGCCGATATCTTCCTCTGTCATCTGTATATGACACTGTAGGAGTCTCTCAGTCCCCCCTCACCCCTCCCTGTGTCTGTCTTTCTTCCTGCAGATTTCTTTTCATCCCGACCTCTCTCTCTGTTTATGATCTGTTCATACCAACGTGCGTGTATCTAGGTGTCCAGTTCTCTGTTTCTTCCTCGGTCTCACGATCTTTCTTCCACGTCTCCGCCTCTGTCTCCATCTCCTTTTCCCTCTGGCTATCTCTTTCAATGTCTCTCTCTCTCTTTCTGAGTTTCTCCTTTATCTAACTTCTCTCTCTAGCTCTTTTTGTTTCTCTCCCTCCCTCTCACCCACATACCACGTGTACTTGCTTCCTATCAGTCCTCTTGTCTGCATGACCTTCATTTTTGCAACAATTTGTAGGCAGGGGCCTTGACTGAGTTTGGCTTCACCTAAAGATATCTGCGTTTTCCTTCCTGACTGAGAGGAGACATACACATTCTGGGGCCTATCTTATTTCCCCTGCTGCTGCTGCTGCTAAGTCACTTCAGTCGTGTCCGACTCTGTGTGACCCCATAGACGGCAGCCCACCAGGCTCCCCCGTCCCTGGGATTCTCCAGGCAAGAACACTGGAGTGGGTTGCCATTTCCTTCTCCAATGTGTGAAAGTGAAAAGTGAACATGATACGGCCTGCAGGCCTGGGGCAGGATGAGTGGGGAAGCTGGCACCCTTCCTGTCAGGAGAGGGCAGCCCGTGCACGCCTCTGGGTTGGGGCGGGTGCTGGGAGGGTTTACCGCTGCCACTGGGGTCTGGCTTCCTCTCTGGTCTCAGCCCTTTCATCACACAGATGCTCTCCATGACCAGCTTGACAGGCCCAGGTGGGTTCTGCATCGACTTCACCAGTGAGACATCTGCTGGGTTCAGAGTGTCCAGTGCAGCGAGTGCAGCCTCAAGCGCCGGCATCGCCTCTGCCAGGTCCCCTTCACATTCGTTCTGTAGGCAGCACAGGGCCAGAGGGGGTGAGTGCCTGGTGCCCGGTACAATGAGCGTGAAGCAAGTTCTGCCCCTGAAAGAAGCAGCAGAAGTGGGAAGAGGTGCTTCCTGCCCCAGTGTCCTTCCAGGACAGGGTCTTCTCCTGGAGGTTTACATGCAAGGGTGGCTCTGAAAGGCAGCAGGGACGCATGCATGCATTTGGGAGCTGTGGTTTGCATGCCTTGGACATTTGAGCATTTACCTGGTCTATAATCTTTTACAAAATCAAGCTTTTGGTTTTAAACTAATTCCCAAGGGGTATACGCCCTGAGTGACTTCATACCAACTGATCAACGATGGGTTGAGAGAGGAAGTAAAAAATGAAGCCTACCTGTGAGTGACAGATGGGAAGGGGGTGATGGCAAGCTTGGGGAGGAATAAGGCATGAGGGGTGGGAGAATGTCAGAGATAGGGTGACAGTCTAGGACGCGCTGTAGCTCAGAGATGGGATAGGGGTGAACCTGGGGACAGGGTGACGTTTAAGGCCAGAGTTTAAAGATGAGGAATGGGGATAAAGCCTAGAGCTGGGTAGTGAGTCCTGGGAAAAAGAGAACTGTATATGTTTTGTTCATTATTTCTTTGTTTAAAAACAAACCTAATACAATGGAATATTATTCAGCCATGAAAAGAAATGAAGTAATGATTCATGCAACAACATGGACAAAACTTGAGAACATTATGCTAAGTGAAACCAGACAGACAGACACAAAATGGCACCTGCTATATGATTCCATTTACATAAAGTGTGCATAAAAGGAAAATTCATATAGGCAGAAAGTAGGTTAGTGGTTGACAAGGGCTGGGTAGAAGAAATGGCTAGTGACTACTAATGGATATAGGTTTCTTTTTTGGGTGATGAAGATGTTCTAGAATTACATAGTGGTTATGACTGTATAACTTTGTGAATATGCTAAAAAAAACCCTCTGAATTGCATGATATTAAAAGGTGACTACTAGTGGTATGTGAATTATATCTCAATTTTTTTAAAAAAAGGAAATCTCAACATTATAAAATTCTGTATAGATTACAGTTGGCCCTCTGTAACTGTGGATTTGGGACCACAGATCCAGAAGGCAGGGGGCTTGAGCATCTGAGCATTTTGGTATCTGTGGGGCCAGAGGCAGGGATGGGGTAGGGTAAATACAACTGTATTTAGCAGTCCAATCCTTTTCCTTCAACAACAACAACAACAATACAACAAAACAATGAAGTCTTGGGAGAAAAAATTAGTTAACCAAGGCCATAAAACTGGTTAGTCACTGAGCCAAGTTCCAATTTTGGGCCCCTGGCTACCCACTCAGTGAATTTTCTGATAGTCTCCCAGCCCAGGGAGTGATAACACAGTCATGATTGAAGTGAAATTTCACAGGAGAATGTCAAAAGCAGCGTGTGTCAAAATCTATGTCCTGCAGGTTTATTTTGATAAGCAAACAAAATAAAGGAGGTTCTACTTTCTTACACTTATGTGTGTATTGGAGCTTCAGCTTCAGCATTAGTTCTTACAATGAAGATTCAGGGTTGATTTCCTTGGTTTGCCCTTCTTGCTGTTGAAGGGACTTTCAGGAGTCTTCTCCAGCACTACAACTTGAAACATCAACTCTTTGGCACTCAGCCTTCTATAAGGCCCACTGTCAACATTATGCCTTCCAATGTTGTGATGGCTCTGCTTCTTTCCTAAGGGGTAAGGCCTGGGTTCCAACAAGGTTGTTCATCAAATGACTCAAAAGGCCTCTTTCGTTGTTCAGTCACTAAGTTGTGTTCAACTCTTTGCAACCCCGTGAACTGCAGCATGCCAGGTTCCCCCGTATTTCACTATGTTCTGGAGTTTGCTCAAATTCATGCCCGTAGAATCGAGGATGCTGTCCAACCATCTCAACCTCTGCTGTCCCCTTGTCCTTTTGCATTCAATCTTTCCCAGCATCAGGGTCTTTTCAAATGAGTCGGCTCTTCACATCAGGTGGTCAAAGTATTGGAGCTTCAGCTTCAGCATCAGTCCTTCCAATGAATATTCAGGGTTGATTTCCTTTACGATTGACTCGTTTGATCTCCCCGCTGTCCAAGGGGTTCTCAAGAGTCTTCTCCAGCACCACAGTTCAAAAGCATCAGTTTTTCGGTACTCAGTCTTCTTTATGGTCCAACTCTCACATCCATACATGACTACTGGAAAAGTCATAGCTTCGACTACATGGACCTTTGTTGGCAAAGTGATGTCTCTACTTTATAATATGCTATGTATGTTTGGCATAGCTTTCCTTCCGAGGAGCAAGCATCTTTCAATTTCATGGCTGCAGCCATTGTCTGCAGTGATTTTGCTGCTAAGTCACTTTAGTCGTGTCTGACTCTGTGTGACCCCATAGACGGAAGCCCACCAGTCTTCCCTGTTCCTGGGATTCTCCAGGCAAGAACACTGGAGTGGGTTGCCATTTCCTTCTCCAGTGTGTAAAAGTGAAAAGTGAAAGTGAAGCCACTCAGTCGTGTCCGACCTATAGTGACCCCACGGACTGCAGCCTACCAGGCTCCTCCATCCATGGGATTTTCTAGGCAAGAGTACTGGAGTGGCTTGCCATTGCCTTCTCCGTAGTGATAGAAATCAGAACAATGGTAACCTATGTGTGGTAGGAATGGATTGCAAGGAGGCACAAGAAAACTTTCTGGGATGATGGAAACGTTCTCGTAATTGAAGCAATTAAACAAGAGCATATATTCATAAAAACTGACTGACCTGTATGCTTAAGGCATTTGCATTTCACTGTAATATTTACTTGTAAAGAGACATACTAGGACTTCTGGTCATAAGATGTCATTAAGAGAGTGAAAATGCAAACCAGACAGGGACAAGATGTTTGTGTTTTAAAAAAATAAAAGCTTTAATAAATCAATAAGTAAAACACAAATAAAAATGTGGGAAAACAATATGAGTGGGTGTTTCTTCTGAGGATATACAAATGCTCAGTAAATATAAAAAATAATACTCAGTATCATTAGCATTCAGTTCAGTTCAGTTCAGTCGCTCAGTCGTGTCCGACTCTTTGCGAACTACAAATGAAAAGCAGAAGACACTACGACACAGCTACTAGATTGGCTAAAGTTAAAAAGACTGACAGTGGAAATTGTTTATGTGGATGTGAAATGAATGGAACTGTCAAGCATTGCTGGTAACAGTGTAAACTGCTTTAACCTCTGTGGAAATATGCTTGGCATTCCAAACCAGAGCCAACATAGCTAAACCTGATTTTAGGACCCCCCAAATAAAATCTGTCACTGCTTCCCCTTTTCCCCTTTCTATTTGCCATGAAGTAATTGGACCAGATGCCATGATCTTAGTTTTTTGTTTGAGTTTAAAGCCAGCATTTTTTTTTTAACTTTAAACGTTTTATTTTGTATTGATGTATGGGGTCACACAGAGTCGGACACAACTGAAGTGACTTAGCAGCAGCATAGCAGAATAGCCAATTAGGCTTCCCTGGTGGCTCAGATGGTAAAGAATCTGCTTGTAATGCGGGAGACCCAGGTTCCATCCTTGGGTCATGAAGATCCCCTGTAGAAGGGAATGGCATCCCACTCCAGTATCAAACCAGTTAATCCTAAAGGAAATCAATCCTCAATATGGTTGGAAGGACTGATGCTGAAGCTGAAGCTCCAATACTTTGGCCACCTGATGTGAAGAGCCAATTCATTGGAAAAGATCCTGATGCTGGGAAAGACTGAGGGCAGAAGGAGAAGTGGATGACAGAGGATGAGATGGTTGGATGGCATCACCGACTCAATGGACGTGAGTTTGAGCAAACTCCAGAAGATAGGGAAGAACAGTGAAGCTTGGCATGCTGCAGTCCACGGGGTTGGAAAGAGTTGGATACGACTTAGTGACTGAACAACAACAACTGCATTAAGGTTAAATAAGCAAGATGACAATATATAGCCTTTACATACTCCTTTCCCAATTTTGAACCAGTCTGTTGTTCCATGTAAAGTTTTAACTGTTGGTTCTTGACCTGCATACAGGTTTCTCAAGAGACAGATAAGGTGGCCTGGTATTCCCATCTCTAAGAATTTTCCACAGTTTTTTGTGATCCACACAAAGGCTTTAGTGTAGTCAATGAAGCAGAAGCAGATGTTTTTCTGGAATTCCCTTGCTTTCTTTGTGGTCCAATGGATGTTGGCAATTTGATCTCTGGTTCCTCTGCCTTTTCTAAACCCAGCTTGTACCTCTGGAAGTTCTCAGTTCACATACTGCTGAAACATAGCTTAAAGGATTTTGAGTATAAGCTTACTAGTATGTGAAATGAGCACAACTGTAATGGTAGTTTGAACATTTTTTGGCATTCCCCTTCTTTGGGATTAGAATAAAAACTGACCTTTTCCTGTTCTGTGGCCACTGTTGAGCTTTCCAAATTTGCTGACATATTGATGGCCACATTTTACAGCATCATCTTTTAAGGTTTGAAATAGTGCAGCTGGAATTCCATCATCTCCATTAGCTTTGCTTGTAGTAATGCTTCCTAAGGCCCACTTGACTTCACACTCCAGGATGTCTAGCTCTCAGTGAGTTTCCACACTGTCATGGTTTTCCAGGTCATTAAGACTTTTTTTTAAAAAATAGTTCTTCTGTGTATTCTTGTCACTTCTTCTTAATCTCTTTTCTTTCTGTTAGCTCCTTAGTGTTTCTGTCCTTTATCATGCCGATCCTTGCAAGATATATTCCCCTGCTATCTACAATTTTCTTGAAGAGATCTCTAGTCTTTTCCATTCAATTGTTTTCCTCCATTTCTTTGCATTGTTCATTTCTGAAGGTCTTCTTATCTCTCCTTGCTATTCTCTGGAACTCTGCATTCAGTTGTGTACATCTTTCCCCTTCTCCCTTGCCTTTCACTTCTCTTCTTTCCTCAGCTATTTTTACAGCATCTCAGATCTCAGACAATCACTTTGCTTTCTAGCATTTCTTTTTCTTTGGAATGATTTTTGTCACTGCCTTCAGTACAATGTTATGAACCTCTGTCCATAGTTCTTCAGGCACTCTGTCTACCAGATCTAATTCCTTGAATCTATTTGTCACCTTCACTGTATAATCATAAGGGATTTGATTTAGGTCATACCTGAATGCCCTAATGGTTTTCCCTACTTTCCTCAATTTAAGGCTGAATTTGCAATAAGGAGCTTGTGATCTAAGCCACAGTTAGCTCCAGGTCTTCTTTTTGCTGACTGTATAAAGCTTTTCCATCTTCAGCTGCAAAAATATAATCAAGCTGATTTTGGTATTGACCGTCAGGTGATGTCCACGTATACAGTTGTCTCTTGTGTTGTTGGGAGAAGATGTTTGCTATGACCAATGTGTTCTCTTGGCAAAACTGCTAGCATTTGCCCTGCTTCATTTTGTACTCCAAAACCAAAGTTGTCTGTTATTCCAGTATCTCTTGACTTCCTACTTTTGCATTTCAATCCTCTGTGATGAAAAGGATATGCTTTTGGTGTTGGTTATAGAAGGTCTTGTAGACTGTGTGCATCACAATAAACTGTGGGAAATTCTTCAAGAGATGGGAATACCAGACCACCGGACCTGCCTCTTGAGAAACCTGTATGCAAGTCAGGAAGCAACAGTTAGAACTGGACATGGAACAACAGACTGGTTCCAAATAGGAAAAGGAGTACATCAAGGCTGTATATTGTCACCCTGCTTATTTAACTTATATGCAGTATACATCATGAGAAATGCTGGGCTGGAAGAAGCACAAGTTGGAATCAAAACTGCCAGGAGAAATATCAATAACCTCAGATATGCAGATGACACCACCCTTATGGCAGAAAGAGAAGAAAAACTAAAGAGCCTCTTGATGAAAGGGAAAGAGGAGAGTGAAAAAGTTGGCTTAAAGCTCAACATTCAGAAAACTAAGATCGTGGCATCTGGTCCCATAACTTCACGGCAAATAGATGGGGAAAGAGTGGAAACAGAGGCTGACTTTATTTTTTTGGGCTTCCAAATCACTGCAGATGGTGATTGCAGCCATGAAATTAAAAGACACTTACTCCTTGGAAGGAAAGTTATGACCAAGCTGGACACCATATTAAAAGCAGAGACATTACTTTGCCAACAAAGGTCCATCTAGTCAAGGCTATGGTTTTTCCAGTAGTCATATATGGATGTGAGGGTTGGACTATAAAGAAAGCTGAGTGCCAAAGAATTGATGCTTTTGAACTGTGGGGTTGGAGAAGACTCTTGAGAGTCCCTTGGATTGCAAGGAGATCCAACCAGTCCATCCTAAAGGAGATCAGTCCTGGGTGTTCATTGGAAGGACTGATGTTGAAGCTGAAACTGCAATACTTTGGCCACCTGATGTGAAGAGCTGACTTATTTGAAAAGGCCCTGATGCTGGGGAAGATTGAGGGCAGGAGGAGAAGGGGACAACAGAGGATGAGATGGTTGGATGGCATCACCGACTCAATGGACATGAGTTTGGGTAAACTCCAGGAGTTGGTGATAGACAGGGAGGCCTGCTTGCTGCAGTTCATAGGGTCGCAAAGAGTCAGACACGACTGAGTGACTGAACTGAACTAGAAGGCTTGTAGGTCTTCATAGAACCATTTGACTTCAGTTTCTTTAGCATTAATGATTGGGGCATAGACTTGGATTATTGTGATGCTAAATGATTTGCCTTGGAAATAAACTGAGATCATTCTGTCTTTTTTGAGAATATACTCAAGTACTGCCTTTTGGACTCTTGTTGACTGTGAGGGTTACTTCATTTCTTCTAAGGGATTCTTGCCCACAGTAGTTGATATAATGGTTACCTCAATTAAATTCACCCATTCCAGTCCATTTTAGTTGACTAATGTCAACTAATGTTTAATTGACAAATGTCGATGTTCACTTTTGCCATCTCCTGCTTGACCGTGTCCAATTTACCTTCATTCTAACATTTCAGGTTTCTAAGCAATATTGTTCTTTACAGCATTGGACTTAACTTTCACCACCAGACACATCCACAACTGAGTGTCATTTCTGCTTTGGCCCAGCATCTTCTTTCCTCCTGAAGCTATTTCCCTGCTCTTTCCCAGTGGCATATTGGACACATTCCGACCTGGGGGGCTCATCTTCTGGCGTCATATCTTGTTGCCTTTTCATACTGTTCATGAGGTTTTCTTGGCAGGAATACGAGTGATTTGCCATTTCCTCCTCCAGTGGCCTATGTTTTGTCAGAACTCTTCACTATGTATGACCTGTCTGTCTTGCATAGCACGGCTCATAGCTTCATTGCTTTACACAGCAAGCTCCTTTGCCATGACAAGACTGTGATCCATGAAGGTGCAAAAGGCCTCTAGTTGTAACATTATCTCTAACAGTGATTCTCAACCTTGACTGCATCAGAGTCACTGAGGAGCATTTAGAGCACCCACATCATCAAGTTCCACAACCAGAGGTTCTGATTCATTCAGTTTGGTGTGGGGGTAGGGGGGTCTGGGCATCTGCATTTTTAAAACTCCAAAGGTGATTCTGGCACACAGCTCTGCTGAGAGACTCAAGCTGATACTCTGGAAACACTGAGAACAAGGCAGGAAATAATAGACTTCAATGCCCAATAGGGGAATGGCTACTTGATAGGTGAAGCACCTACTTAAAATGGTCATTAAAATGATTATATGACATTTTGGAAAAACTTTTGTGATAAGCTGTTAAGGAAACAAAACCATAAAACAAGTCACAATTATGCTATGGTTGCAATAATAAACCTATCCACGTGTATAGACAGGAACTAGAGAAAAGCCTGGAAGAGTGGAAAAGTGTTAAAGCTGAGCTCCTAAAAGTCATTTTGTATGTGTTATTACTGTTACATCATTTGCTTCCATGATAAGAAATTATAATTAAAAATGACCCCTGTAGCTTAGCAGAGCACAGAGTAGCAGGGCTGTTCGAGGCTTGTGAATCACAGTCTTTACTGACAAAATGTAATCAACTCTGCAGTACTTCTGGCATTATTTATTATTCTCAATATGGGGGAAAGAAATGACACATTAGCTTAAAAAGAATCGACCAATTTAAGCAGACCATTTTACTTGGGAGCAAAGTGTGAGCACTGACTCTTTTCTTGCCAATCTCCTGATCCTCCTAGTATGAATCCCATTCCATTGCAGAACCTCTGAACTTCATTAAGTACTACACTGGGTGCTCTCCCATGTTCTCTCATTTCTAGGGGTGTGAAGAGTTTAAAGAAAATCAGCCATCCTTGTGTGGAAAAGGACTGTAGCCATGAGAGGTTCAGGAGGGGTTTCTGGTCCTTACAAAAAAAGCCTTAGAGCAAGCACAGGTTTTCTTCTTGGATAGTTTCTTCCACTTCCTGACTCACCTCCAGGATGTTGCTACCAGTACTTGGGGATGGGATGGCAGAGCATTAGACCTCACCCTTCACACCAAAACCATAGGTGGCAGTTTATTGCCCAGGAATTGGTGTGATGGGCCATCTCCTTATAAACCTGATGTCACCTCTTGCCTCCCTCTTGTTCAAGAAAGTCACTGTTTTCCCCTTGACATTGTACAACAGAACCCTATATGTGAGAATACTTGCACATGGTGAGAGACTGGTCTTCATAAAACAGGCAAGTCCACGTGGTACAGGGTAAAGAATGACAATTTTGGAGGATAGTTAACATGGACTATTAAGCTCTGATTGCATGCTGGACACATGCCATAAGCTTTTGTTTTTCTCTCAGTATCTCTATTTTATAGGTTAGGAAGCTGGTTAGGAATGGACAGAGCAAAGTTGAGCCCTGACATGCCTGATTCTAGTACAGAACCATGGAAGAGTTGCAAATTCACATGCTTTAGGGGCCAGCCACCGGGCTTCTCTGGTGGCTTGACAGTAAAGAATTCATCTGCAATGTAGGAGACCTGGGTTCGATCCCTGGGTTGGGAAGATCCCCTGAAGGAGGACATGGCAACCCACTCCAGTATTCTTGCCTGGAGAATCCCCATGGACAGAGGAGCCTGGTGGGCTACAGTCCCCGGGGTTGAAAAGAGTCGGACATGACTGAGAGACTAAGCTCTCAGCACAGGGGCCAGGCCAGTGATATGAGTGTGGCAGGTAAGCTAACTGGGACTTTGATGAGCTGGAACACACAAAGGACAGCATCTATTTAATGCTGCCAATGGATGCAACCCAGGAATGCAGGTCCAATGTTACCCAAGAGCCCGATTTTTTTTACAAGGAAAGCTGAAATTTTAGAATTTTTACTTGAAATCTTTTGACTTTTAAAAGTTGATAATTATTCAAATTAAAAGAAATACTGTATGTGTCATAACATATTACATTGCCCAGCTGCTAATTTTTGTAACTCCTGGAATAATGTTCATATGCAAGGGCTTTGGAATCAGAGAGCTGTAGATTTTAATCCCGATTCAATCACATTGTTACTGTGTGATCTTAGGCAAATCATTTTAGTTCTTGTACCATGATTTTCTCATTTGTAAACTAGGAATGATACCATTTGCCTTGCAGGGCTCTTAGAATGATGAAAGTTAATGTAAATCAAGTAGAGAAGAGAAGAGAGAAGAAACTCTCTTATTCACTCCCATTTCCCCACTGCCTAGAAAAGTGCCAGCAAAAAGTAAGTGTTCAATAAATATTTGTTAAATAAAGGAATACTAAATACACCATGGGCTTCCCTGGTAGTTCAGCTGGTGAAAAATCCACTTGCAATGCAGGAGACCCCAGTTCGATTCCTGAGTCGGGAAGATCTGCTGGAGAAGAGATAGGCTACCCATTCCAGTGTTCTTGGGCTTCCCTTGTGGCTCAGCTGGTAAAGAATCTGCCTGTAATGCGGGAGATCTGGGTTTGATCCCTGGGTTGGGAAGATCCCCTGGAGAAGGGAAAGGCTACCCACTCCAGTATTCTGGCCTGGAGAATTCTGGACTGTACAGTCCATGGGGTCATGAAGAGTCGGACATGACTGAACAACATTCACTTCACTTTCGAATACACCATAATGGTGCTGGTAAGTAGTAGCTCTTATTATCATCTTGTTATAGAATGGTAAACTACCTGCTACATTATGTGAGCAGTGGTCAATGTCTTTTATGGTCTTTCATGGTTCCATTGGCAGTCCTACCAGTAGGACTATGAGTGAACATGCCTCTTATCCAGGGCATGCATTGTGGAACTCTGAGACTAGCAACTGGACCCAAGTGAATCTCAGGAATCACTGGAGAAAAGGCCTATTCTTTTGAAAAAAGTGCCCCATGATCTAGAATTGAGACACAAACTAATTCTTATTCAAGCTCTTGTTTGAAGAATGGTCAAAAGAGTTTTTCTAACTGCTATGTGGGACACAAGGACAAGTATCTTCAGCTAAGTGCCATGAGCCTTGGAGTTGGATCCTACCAACAGGCCGTACAAAGTCAGTTTACCACTGAACTCCAGTGTTGTTGGCTTCCAGACCTTGATGGCTGTCATTACTATAAGTCCAAACTCATTGTAATACTCAAATGGAACTGTATACTTGAAAGTGCTTGGAGAAATATATAACATGAACATTAATCAGATTTTCTTCTAATATCTGGATACAGGTGAAGCCCTTCCCAGGACTTTTCTTCTTTGGTACAAAAATTATCTTCAAATGGGGTCCTCTAGATTCAACATTCGGAGAAGGCAATGGCACCCCACTCCAGTACTCTTGCCTGGAAAATCCCATGGATGGAGGAGACTGGTGGGCTGCAGTCCATGGGGTCGCTAAGAGTCGGACAAAACTAAGCGACTTCACTTTCACTTTTTACTTTCATACACTGGAGAAGGAAATGGCAACCCACTCCAGTGTTCTTGCCTGGAGAATCCCAGGGACGGGGGAGCCTGGTGGGCTGCTGTTCTATGGGGTTGCACAGAGTTGGACATGACTGAAGCAACTTAGCAGCAGCAGCAGCAGCAGATTCGACATTCTGTCATTTGACAAATATTTACTCCACACCTTACACCAGCCACATGTGAGCAAAAACATGACTGAGGTGAAGGAGACAGTCAGAGGAAACAGCCAGTGCAAGGGCCCTGAGGTGGGACACGCCTTGTGTTTGGTTAGTGAATAGCTAGGAGGCCATTGTGGCCAGCAAAGAGTCAATGAGAAGAAAGAAACATGAGATAGGGTTAGATCCTGCTGGAGCTTATACGACTTTGAGTGAGATGGAGAGTATTTGTCAAACAACAATTCTTCCTGGAGAGAACCAGGTGTCCTTTACTAGCTATGTGATGCTGGGAAACTAACCTTTCAAGTCTCATTTTTTCCCTCTGCAAGAGAGGCATGACCATGTATATTCTGTGAGACTCTGTTAGGCTCTAGTGAGATAACAGATGAACCCTGAAAATGCTGGTTCCCTTTCTTTCCTCTCAGCAAGTTATACCTTGATTCCTTGAGCAATGGCAGCAGCAGCATTGGCTTCTTTTTCATCTGCTTGCACTAGAAGTTTCTTGGCATCAGCTTCTCGAGTCTCTGCTTCGATTTTCACCATCATCTTAGCGGTCTCCTCAGAGGTCTGAATGAGTTGGGGTTGGAGAGCAGTCAGTTCTACTTGCATGACGGCCACCTAGCGAGGAGAGAGGATGGGTGGGGTGCCAGGTCAGCTATATAAATGCCAAAAATGGAACAGTTGGCAAAAGTTGAAATGATTCTCTAACTGATAATATATGCAGAAAATACAAATGATGTCAATGGTACTGGAGTTTCTCTCTTTGATCTTGTAATATTTCATTATTTAGTTCATGGTATGTGTTGTAATTATCAAGCTCCATGATAGGTACTAGACATACAATAGTAATCTTAAATTTTTTAATAAAGATACAATATTAAAAAAGGTATTCTTGTATTGAGCCTACACTACACTTTAGTATTGGGGGCAGGGAAAGACATAAGTAAGTTAGGAGAAAAACCCCTACATTTTTTAAAGTCTGTGAAGGAATATACATGGCTGAGATAGCTGGGAAGGGCAGAACTTTAAAGGTCATATTTTTCCCCCAACAGTCTGATGCCCTCTACAACATTCCTGTCTAGTAGTTTTCTGGCCACTGTTTGAACACTTCTACTGATGGGGAGGTCACCACCTCTCAGGGGAGTTGGACCATTTTTCAGACAACTTAACACATTAGATTTTCCTGATAAGGGACTGGAATTTACCCTCATGCAATTAAAAAAAATTTTAATTAATTAATTTATTTTAATTGGAGGATAATTACTTTACAATATTGTGGTGACTTTTGCCATTCATCAACGTGAATCAGCCACGGGTGCACATGTGTCCTCCCATTCTGAAGCCCCCTCCCACATCTCTCCCCACCCCATCCCTCTGGGTTATCCCAGAGCACTGACTTTGAGTGCCCTGCTTCATGCATTGAACTTGCACAAATCATCTATTTTATATATGGTAATATACATGTTTCAATGCTATTCTCTCAAGTCATCCCACCCTGGTCTTCTCCCACTTAGTCCAAAAGTCTATTCTTTACATCTGTGTCTCTTTTGCTGCCTTGCATATAGGATCATCATTAGCATCTTTGTAAGTTAGAAGAGAAACACCAATACAGTATATAACACATATATATGGAATTTGTGAAGTGTTAATATACTACAGGCCAATATCAATGATGAACATAGATGCAAAAATCCTCAACAAAAGTCTAACAAACAGAATCCACCCCCATGCAGTTTTCACCCACTGGTTTGATTCTGCCTTCAAAGGCAATTCAAATGTTTATTTGAAGAAAGCCTCATAACCTCGAACCCACTGTCCACAGAAAGCCCATGTGAGAGAGGAAGCATAGCAAGCTGGTTGATTAGGAGCACAGACTGTGGAGTCACTCAGGCCTAAGTTTCAGTTTTCACCTCATCCCTTGCACCAGCTACTCATGAGGCTGTGTGATCATGGGCAAGTTATCTGTCCTCTCTGGGACCTTGATCTCTTTGTGTGTGATGTGATGGTAACTGTACTTTCCTCATATAGAGCACCAGACACGTGGGAGGGCTCAAGGAAAGATAACTGCCACCATCATTCCCTTCACTGGTCTAGACTGTCTCAGGTCATTTTGCTTCTCTTCAAATAACACAATTTACTCACCCTTATGTGGATAGACTCCAATTTTCAACATCTCTCTAAAAGCTTAAGGACACTGAGTTGGACCCAGCAACTTAAAGAAGAGAGCAACAGAGGCCACTTCGGATGTTCTTTCCCACCCCTGTGCTGCGTGTTGGTGGATCTGCTGTGTATTCAGTGCCAGGCCAAGCCACTGAAAGCCATTTGGTTGCCTTAGTTCTTTGTTGGTGCTGAAAATTCATGTCTTAATATGTGTTTTGTCAAGCGGCTCAAGCATAAATGAATTACTAATTCATATGCCAGACATTTTGCTAAGGATTACACTTGTGTTAGCTCATTTAATCTTCATAATAGTCCTATGAAGCGAAGACTTACTATCACTTTTTTTAATAGAAGAGAATCTTCAAGGTTCGATAGCTGATAGGCTATAAAGCTGGAATTTGAGCCTAGGCCTTGTTCTTCACCACTGCCTTATTCTGCCCAGTTGACCACTGAGAATATGCAGGGCTGGGGCAAGGGTGAGGTGAGTGAGGCACTTACAGCGGGCACAAAATTTAAGAGGGATCCAAAACACTCAGTCTATTTATATATACTACTGTATTTTTATATACAATATAATATTGTACTTTATATATATATATATATATATATATATATTCATATATGATGGTGGTGGTGGTTTAGTCAGTAAGTTGTGTCCAACTCTTGCAACCTCATGACTCCCCTGTACATAGGATTTCCCAGACAAGAATACTGGAGTGGGTTGCCATTCCCTTCTCCAGGTGATCTTCCAGACCAAGGGATGAAACCTGTGTCTCCTTCATCTCCTGCACTGCAGGCGAATTTTTTACTGACTTGAGCCACCCCAGAAGAGAAGCGAAAGGCAAAGGAGCAAAGGAAAGACATAAGCATCTGAATGCAGAGCTCCAAAGAACAGCAAAGAGAGATAAGAAAGCCTTCCTCGGCGATCAGTGCAAAGAAAACGAGGAAAACAATAGAATGGGAAAGTCTAGAGCTCTCTTCAAGAAAATTAGATACACCAAGGGAAGAGTTCATGCAAAGACGGGCACAATAAAGGACAGAAATGGTATGGACCTAACAGAAGCAAAAGATATTAAGAAGAGCTGGCAAGAATACACAGAAGAACTATACAAAAAAGATCTTCACGACCAAGATATTCATGATGGTGTGATCACTTACCTAGAGCAAGACATCCTGGAATGTGAAGTCAAGTGGGCCTTAGGAAGCATCACCACAAACAAAGCTAGAGGAGCTGATGGAATTCCAGTTGAGCTATTTCAAATCCTAAAAGATGATGCTGTGAAAGTGCTGCACTCAGCATGCCAGCAAAATTGGAAACCTCAGCAGTGGCCACAGGACTGGAAAAGGTCAGTTTTCATTCCAATCCCAAAGAAAGGCAATGCCAAAGAATGTTCAAACTACCACACAACTGCACACATTTCACACGCTAGTAAAGTAATGCTCAAAATTCTCCAAGCCAGGCTTCAACAGTATGTGAACCGTGAACTTCCAGATGTTCAGCTGGATTTAGAAAAGGCAGAGGAACCAGAGATCAGACTGCCAACATCTGCTGGATCATCAAAAAAGCAAGAGAGTTTCAGAAAACATCTACTTCTGTTTATTGACTATCCCAAAGCCTTTGACTATGTGGACCACAAAAAACCTGAAAAATTCTGAAAGAGATGGGAATGCCAGACCACCTAACTGCCTCTTGAGAAACCTGTATGCAGGTCAGGAAGCAATGGTTAGGAAGGCCAGGAAGCAACAGTTAGAACTGGACATGGAAAAACAGACTGGTTGCAAATTGGGAAAGGAGTACGTCAAGGCTGTATATTGTCACCCAGTTTATTTAACTTAAATGCAGAGTACATCATGAGAAATGCTGGGCTGGATGAAGCACAAGCTGGATGAAGCACAAGCTGGAATCAAGATTGCTGGAAGAAATATCAATAACTTCAGATATGCAGATGACACCACCCTTAGGGCAAAAAGTGAAGAAGAACTAAAGAGCCTCTTGATGAAACAGGAGAGTGAAAAAGTTGGCTTAAAATTCAACATTCAGAAAACTAAGATCATGGCATGTAGTCCCATCACTTCATGGCAAATAGATGGGGAAACAGCAGAAACAGTGAGACACTTTATTTTTTTGGGCTCGAAAATCACTGCAGATGGTGATTGCAGCCATGAAGTTAAAAGATGCTTGGTCCTTGGAAGAAAAGTTATGACCAACCTAGACAGCATATTAAAAAGTGGAGACATTACTTTGCCAACAAAGGTCCGTATAGTCAAAGCTATGGTTTTTCCAGTAGTCATGTATGGATGTGAGAGTTGGACTATAAAGAAAGCATAGTGCCAAAAAATTTATGCTTTTGAATTGCGATGTTGGAGAAGATTCTTGAGAGTCCCTTGGACTTCAAGGAGATCCAACCAGTCCATCCTAAAGGAAATCAGTCCTGAATATTCACTGGAAGAACTGATGCTGAAGCTGAAACTCCAATACTTTGGCCACCTTCTGCGAAGAAGTAACTCTTTAGAAAAGACCCTGATGCTGGGAAAGATTGAAGGTGAGAGGGGAAGGAGATGACAGAGTATGAGATGGTTGGATGGCATCACCGACTTAATGGACATGAGTTTGAGTAAACTCCCGGAGTTGGACAGGGAGGCCTGGCATGCTATAGTCTATGGGGTCTCAAAGAGTTGGACACGACTGAGCAACTCAACTGAAATGAACTGAGCCACCATATACCCTCTGAGTCACAAGGGAAGCCTCATATTTTATATATACTATTGGATTTTATTGTAATGGATTAGGTCAAGCAAGTGAGGTAAGTACACAGTCAAATGCTGTATTCATTTTTGTGCTCTCTTGACTTCTGCATCTGAACAAGTGCTTCACCGCAACCAATTAGTCCCAGACCTCTTTGTCCCAGTACTATTTTGTCTGTGCTTACCTGTGAAGCTGCAAACTCAAGTTTCTGCAGGCCTGTCAGATATCGGTTCCTCATCATATCAACCTCTTGCCTCTTCTTATTCAGGAGTGTCTTGAATGTTAGGATCAATTCGAGGTAGGAGGTGGGGGTAACATAGTTGTGTCTGCGAAGGATGTTGTAATAATCAAGTGACAGCTTTTTCACACTCTCCTGGAAATATTTGCACATGGAGATGACCCTGTCAAGGACACAAAGGTGGTCAAACAGGCCTAACTTGCTCCAGAGAGATCTAGCACAGCTTTGGTTCACAGAAGTAAAGATGTGAGAAAGCCACTCACAGTGGCCATTTAGAACCCCCAATTCTTTGAAGCGTGTCAACAGAGCCTCAGGAAGGATTGGGGAGGTATATATTCTTACTAGGATGAACTTTGATCAGGCAATTTCTAGCTTTAATCACATTTGTGAATCACCAGGGTTTAAGCAGGAGTTCTTAATCTTTGGAAGTCTGATGAAGCCTCTGGACTTTTCAGAATAATATTTTAATGCATAAAATAATATAGAATTACAAAATAAACCAATTACATTAAAGAGTTTTCTGAATATTTTAAACACCAAATTTATGATATGGTAATGTGTATGTGTGTGTGTGTGTGTTTGGCTGCACCTCGTGGTATGTAGGATTTTAGTTTCCTGACCTGGATCAAACCCACACACCCTGCAGTGTGTGGGTTTTATTTACGTGCTAAATCAGGGGTCAGCAGACTTTTTCTGGTTAGGACCACATAGTAAATATTTTAGGCTTTGTGAGCCACATGGTCTCAAGTAGCAACTATTCAACTCTGCCACTGTAGTGTGCATGGCTGTTTTCCAATAAAGCATATTTGCAAAAATAAGGCTGTGAACTGGACTCAGCCATGGATCATAGTTTGCCAACTACAGCATTAAATAGTAAGATTGGACAATAGGTCTGAAAACTACTATCATTTTGAAGGGGATGATATATTGGTGCATCTGTAATGACTGAACGAGTTATGAAAACAACTGCGATTCCTACTGGTAACAAAGTCACAGATCCTACACAACCCTATGGGGGTTTATTGCCTATGTTCATCATTGAAAGAAATGCAAAGTGCCAGTTAGATGTCAATGAAAATGAAGATGTACTTTTCCCCCACTTACATTCACTGACCCTCTGAGTTCTGGTCATGAGCCTATAGACCTAGGTTAAGCATTCCTGGGCCTACAGAACAAAGTTCAAAGATCTTAAAATGGAATTGAAAGCAATGAACATTCTGACCACTACCTACTTCTTTATTTTTTATTTACTCCTTTAATAAGCAGTATTCGAACTTACTACGTACTAGGTACTAAGGATATAGAACTATACAAGGCAGATGACATGACCCTTACCTTCATAGGACACTTAGAATGGTCAACAGTCTCATCCTTTCTCTAACTCTAGACAAAATTCAGTGCTTTATTTTGTGTATATGTGCTTTACACACAAAATATATTTTTTCACAACAAAATCCCTCGCAAGTACTAGTTTTCCATCCCCTAGGCAGCGATATCTCCCCTGCTGAGAATGCATGCTCTAAGATTATTGAAATCCAGGTTCTCATAGCTATGACAATAGTACATATCTAGAACAATTCTGAACAATGAAATTTTCTTCTTTTTTCAGCAAAGGTCTTTTATTAAATATCCAAATGGTATTTATAATTTATTTCTCATTGGAAAAGACCTTGATTCTGGGAAAGATTGAAGGCAAAAGGAGAAGGGGGCGGCAGAGGATGAGATGGTTAGATAGCATCCCCAGCTCAGTGGACACTCTGGGAGATAGTGAAGGACAGGGAAGTCTAGAATGCACCAGTCCATGTGGTCACAAAGAGTCAGACACAGGACTTAGTGACTGAACAGAACAGAACATACATAAATTGATAAATCTTAAAATAGCAAAAAGAATAGAGCCAATATCTTGATTTTCATTTGAAAAATTTGTTTGGGGTACTAAAATGCAGCTAGCACTTACTGTATCCGAATATTGTCATCAAGCTCTACATCTTCTAGAAATTTGTTGGCCACCAACTCCAGGGCATCTGTGGGCCAAGACTGGAACCAGTCAATTGTGCAGCAATTGATTAGAGAAGGGAACATTCGCAGGCGGTTCCGGAAGGCGTCCCCAATTGGACTCATGGCTAATGAAAAGCAGATTTCATTAGTTCTCTTTCTCCCAGTCAAGGAGGCCAAAAGGGACAGACAGGTCATTCCAAGGATTCTGACGGGGAAAAGTGAGCAGTCATGTTTCCTGTTGGCACTCCAGAGTATTGGAAATAGAATGAGTGCCTGGAAAGCATAGGGGAATCATGGGATATTTTCATGCAACTTTGTGATGGGAAGTCCGTTTATTACAATATTCTTCTGCCTAGTTTTCAATATTCATATTATCCTATATTATCCATTCTAGATTTTTAGGATCATATAGTCAGAGTGTTTTAAGCCCTTTGACCCACTTACTCCATTTGTCCGGACTCACAGACCTCAGGGAACCATTGGTGTCCTATACATAGCTACTTATGGAGGCTGCTGTGGGGCCCTATCAGCTTGTTTCTGACCTCATCTCCATCTAACCACAAATTTTGGATTCTATGCTCCAAATTCTGTTAATTGTTTATTTAGATTCAATGTGTACCAGCCACTTGTTAGGAGGAAGCGTAATGCATAGGTGGAAGTGTGAGAAAGTCAGTGTGACTGAAAAAAGAAGGGGAAGCATGGTTTGAGATGACAGTGGAGAGGATGCAGGGGACAGTCTGGCAGGTGGTCTTATAAAACTATGGGTTAGGGATTTGGTCTTTGTCTGAATAGAAAGTAATTCAGGTGTTTTAATTTGTGTGTGTAGGTGTATGTAAATATACAATGAACAGATTTGCAATACAAGAAAAACAAATCCTGACAGTGGAAAGCATCCTGATTCAGTGGAACATAAATGTCTGGAATGGACAGAGTGGACATAGAGAGAACAGTTAGAAGGCTATAGAGGTGAGGTCTGGGTGAGATGATATTCACAGCAACTTAGCTAATTTGAAGGTGGCAGAGATAGAGATAAGTGGGTTGTTATGAGCACAAGAAGGCAAAAATTGACAGGACATGGTAATGAAGAGAAGTATTAAACATGACTCCTAAGCTTCTGGACAGATTGGAGATGATGTTCACAGAGAGAAAAACTCCAGATGTTATTTTGTAAGGCTGCCAGGGTAATGTACTAAAAGGAAGGAGAGGGTTCATAGCAGAATTCAGAGAATTGAAGAGAGTGGAACAGGTTTAAAACAGTTTTTCAGGAGAATGGAAGTTTGCATAGGCATTCCAGGCACTGACCGATGGGCAAGTTAGGTGCCTTAGTTGGATCAATTCATTGTAAGAGGACCAGGCAAGGAAATCCTGAAACATCCAAGGAAAACGGCAAAATGAATTTTCTCATTCTTACCAAGGACAATGTGAAGGTTCTTTTTCACTTTCTCAATGAAGAAGTTATACATAGAAAGAGGAGTGACTGCGATCTTTTCTCCTTCTGTCCTGGCTGCCATTTGCATCTTCTCCACAATATCAGCCTTCTCATCAGCAGGGAAGATGTTGGGCACATCACCGGTGTTCAGAAGCATGTTGATGTCCTCAACGAATGACTCATCCTTGATCTGATTATCAGCGAAGAGGAACACAGTACTTTTGGTGGCCACACCAACCTGGAGCATGATCTTCTTCAGGTCCTCTCGCCAATCGTTGCCTGAGTAGCTCTTTGTGATCTCGATCTGGTATAGCTCGTATGAGTTCATGAATGTGGACAGTTTGCTGGCACTTTGCCGCCCACTGCCCCCAATGCCCACCAGGAGCAAGTGGCCTTTGTCCTGCTTCAGGACCCTGCAGATCCTAGAGATATGCTCAATGGCGAACCTGAACATCACTAAGGACATGGGGGCCTTGCTGATATTGTTGAACTCTTCCAGGTAATACTCCATGACCACTGTGAGCTGTTTTAAGTCAGTGATCTCATCATATATCTTTTGGTCACTTTCTGGCTTGAAGAAATCTCCAAAGAACAGGCTACGGATATTATCATCAACTATCTTTCCAGTGGGTGATAGGTGGATGAGGACCTGTGGAAAAGATAAGTCTCAGCCAGGCATTCACTCCAACTACCATGGTGGTGGGAGCTAGAAGGAAGGAACAGGAGATGCGTTTGTTTCCTCTGAGCACATTCTTCAAAGTCATGGTTCACAACAGTTTTGTTTTTTTAAACAAAATATGTGTATTTGATGGTTGTAAAGACTATGATGAAAGGACAATTGAGAAAAGAGTGTGAAAGCAAGGGTCAATAGGTTTGCTAAGTGATTAAAACATTGGTGGACAGATTATAAAATCCCAGGAGGAGGTGGTCAAAAGGTGAGATCATTTGTAATGAAATTGCTTCTTCACCAAATAGAGGTGCAGGCCTTACCCCTGTTCCCCACTTTGTACCTAGAGTAGAAATGTTTTAGATGCTTATTCTTTCTGATATTTGAAACTAGCAGTGTTTTTGTACATGGCCTCTGGATGAAATATGAAACACTTGTACTTTTTCTATGGAGAAATCATAGCTTCTTAAAAGTAGGGGTAGAACTAGATGATGCAAATATATAGGGTTTAAACTTTTCTTATATCAAAATGGAAAAGAGAAAATATTTACAAATAGGAAACCAAGACAATCTTTCCCTTGGGCTTTACACAGGGCATCAATCAAGCAATAAAAATTCATGGTGTTTTTATTTCTTAACTCAAAAGTTAACTGACCTTGAAAATACATTTTACATTAACTACAAACAAAACATCTTTTCATAAATGATAAGTTTGAATGGATCCAAACTTATATGTTACCTGGAAAGTCAAGTGAAATTGGGCCAAGTATTATATTACTTGGGACAGGGAAGCCTGGCGGGCTGAAGTCCATGGGGTTGCAAAGAGTTGGACATGACTTGTTGACTGAACAAAAACAACAGTATATCACCAAATCAAGTGACTAATCAGCTCAATACACTGTTTCTTGAGATTCAGAAAGCAGAGCTATAAGTCTCCATTTGGGATTTCCTGGTGGCTTTGTGGTAAAGAATCTGCCTGCCAATGCAACAAATCAGGAAGACCCCCTAGAAAAGAAAATGGCAACCTATTCCAGTATTCTTGCCTGGAAAATCCCATAGACAGAGGAGCAGGTGGGCTACAGTCCATGGGGTTGCAAAACAGTTGGACACAACTGAGTGACTGAATAATAAACAACAATAAAGTCTCTACTAGGAAGGGAGCCTGAAATCTGAGACTAGCAATGATCACATATTTGGGGCAATTTCTGAGGTCAAAAGATCACAGGGTCTTGCTTACCTTTTCCACAGACTGCCTGAAGCAATTGGAGGTGGTTTCCCTTACCATGTTAAAAAAGACCTGTCTATCTTCATGATCAATCAGACGGTCATAGAAGACCCGGTAAACCTCATGAATCCAAAGCCGGATAAACTTCTCTACATCCTGAAAATTCAGTCAATTATTTGAATGAATGGCACGTGGTGGCTGAGGCAGTAGTTTTCAAATAGTTTCTAAGTCCTGGGTTGTTTTGAGGATTAAATGAGATATGCTTACAAATACTTAGCACAATGCCCAGCACAGATTAAATGCTTAATAAAAGTTAGCTATTACTATTATCATTATATATCCCACATAGCCAAGGATATCACTGAATTAACTTGATAACAGAAATGACAGTGACTGACCTGTAGGTGGGTGTGAGGGCAAAGCAATACCCCTTGGATCACCCGGGAGAAATCCCGCAGGTTAAAGACATAGTGTGACTTGGAGGGAGTTGGCAAGAAATTCTCCACTGCAGCTTTATAAATTGTCATCGTTGCTTGTACCATCATCTTTCCATACCTTGGGAGGAAGAAGGCAGACCAGTTAAGGAAGGGCCAGAAATGAGGACCCCAGGCCTCATAATACAGGAACCTCCTACCTTAAAAATATCACATCAAACCCTTTTCCAAAGTGCCAGTCAGCAATTGAACTGAAAATCTTGGTTAATATGTCATCCTCGAAGGCATTGATGGAAATGATATTCAGATGGCGAGTGAATCGTCCTGGAAAACATGCAAAGGTATGAATGTGCACACACATTCACACTTACCTCCTGGGTGTAGCAACCCTAAGATAGAGAACGGTTTTTCCTCTACATTTAAATTCTAGAGCTGTGCTATTCAACATGGCAACCTCTAGCCATATGTGGCTATTTAAATTCATATTAATTAAAATTAAGTAACATTAAATGTATTTCCTCAGTCTCATCAACCACATATCAACTTCTCAAGGATAAACATGTGACTAGTGGATGTTGTATTGCACAGTATAGATATAGAACATCTCCATGATTGCAGAAGTTCTGGTAATAGTGCTAGCCCAGTGCTCAAGACTGTTACTAGATAATGGCAATATGTTATTTTTGTAAAATAAATAATTCAGAAATACTTTTACAGAAAGTAACCCTTGCCTCCTACACACTAAATTCATTCTCTCTCCCCTCCTAAATTAATCACTGTTCGTTTGGTATTCTTATAGCTCTGCATCTATGTATCTAATATTAGATACCCATATTTTTATATCTATAAAATTCATCCATTTAAAGTACACAATTCAATAAATATTTAGTATTTTAGTTGTGCAACCATTATCACAATCAATAGCAGGATAATCACTCCAAAAAGAAATCCTTTACCTTTACCACTTTCCATTTCCTTGCAGCCCTTGACAACTAATAATCGATTTTCTGTCTCTATGATTTGCCTGCATATCATTTAAAAAAATATTTTACTGTATAAAGTAAAGCACAGATAGAGAAAATCACCAAAATAATAAAGTGAATCATTATAAAGTTAACATCTTTACATCTACCATCCATGTCAAGAAATACAACTTTGCCAGCCCTTCGTAGAAGCTCCTCCATATATCCCATCCCAATCATAGCCCTCTCCCTGTCTCCCTCCAAAGCTTACCACTATCCTGATTTTAAAGTAATGATTATCTTGCATTTCTTTATGTTTTTTTTATCACCCATATGTACTGACATATGTAGGCTAACCTTTTTAAAAAAAATGCTGGAATAATATTTTACACATTGATTGGGAAATATGGAGAGCTGCATGAATTTGAGGAAGTCATGTATTCTTTTGATAATAAGCATACTAATAGTACTTAATGTGTCCTAATGCTTATTACATGTTACCAAAACCCAGATCAGTCTTCTGCCAAACAATGCCCTCCACCATCATATGATAATACCTTGAGCCTCAGTTTTCCCATATGAGCCCTAACAGCTGGCAGCTGGTCTGTTGGTTCTCCAGTGAACACAATCTCTTTAAATATCAACATCAAATGAGGTCACTCCCTAGCTATGATGGAACAAGACAGAACAAGTTTGCTCTGAAATCATGAAAACTTCCCCCCAAACTAATATGAGTGACTCTAGTTGTTTACTAAGTACAGAAAAAAATTAAGATACCTACTCTTCAAATTGTCCCCACTCCTTGAGATTACCCAATCCAGAACAGAGTTCCTGGTTCCTTAAGCCTTTTTCACATCACCCAGCACAAGCCCATTTAATGCCCTTTCACCAGGCACTCTCAGGGTTCTCCATGCTATGTAGACACCCTTGCTGCAGCAAATTAGAAGACTCAATTTCACTTGACCACAGATGTGTTCCTGGCAGTTTTGGGCATTGGTCTTTAAGATCTTTTCAATATGTCATATTTGTGACATAGCTTGAAAACTGTCAACTGCTGTGCAAATATTAGCAATTACTATTTCCTTGATATGTATGGGAAATAGACGTTCCCTTTTGAATAGATCTCTCCCGCCCCCACTGGTTTTAGTGAGAATTAATTGACATAAAATAAATAAACTGAAGGTTTACAACATGATGATTTAATGCATATAAGATATTGCAAAATGCTTGCATACTAAGGTTAAGTAACAATTCTATTGCTGCTGCTGTTGTTAACTAGAGTCACCATATTGTACATCAGATCCCAAAACATATTCATTTTATAACTGGAAATTTGTACCCTCTGACCAACATCTCCCCATTTCCCCATCCCTTAGCTCCTGGCAACCATCATTCTACTGTTCCTGTGAGTTTGGCTTTTTTTTTTTTTAATTTATTTTATTGGAGGCAAATTACCTTACATTAATATATTGGTTGGTTTTGCCATACATTGACATGAATCTGCCCCGGGTGTACATGTGTTCTCTTTCTTGAACCCCCCTCCCACCTCCCTCTTCCCCATATCCTCCCTCCATGTCATCCCCGTGCACCAGCCCCAAGCATCCTGTATCATGCGTCGAACCTGGACTGGTCACTTATGATAATATACATGCTACAATGCCGTTCTTCCCAATCATCCCACCTTCACCCTCTCCCATAGAGTCCCAAAGACTGTTCTATATGTCTATGTCTCTTTTGCAGTCTCGTATACAGGGTTCAGGTTACCATCTTTCTAAATTCCATATATATGCGTTAGTATACTGTATTGATGTTTTTCTTTCTGGCTTACTTCACACTCTGTTTGGTTTTTTTAGATTACATGTGTAAATGGTATCATATAGTATTTATTTTTCTCTATCTGACTTATTTCACTTAGCTTAATATTCTTGAGGTCCATTCATGTTGTCACATAGAGTAGACTTTCATTATTTTTATAGCCAAATAATATCCCAGGGTATGTGTGTGTGTCTGTGTATACATTTTCTCTATCCATTCATCCATAAATAGACACTTTGGATGTTTCCATGACTTGGCTATTGTGAATAATGTTGCAATATGGGACTGGGCTTTCCTGGTGGCTCAGCAGTAAAGAATCTGCCTACAATGCAGGAGACACAGGAGATGAGGGTTCGATCTCTGGATTAGGAAGATCCACTGGAGGGGAGCATGGCAACCCACTCCAGTATTCTTGCCTGGAGAATCCCATGGACTGAGGAGCCTGGTGGACTACAGTCCATAGGGCTGCATAAAGTTGGACATGACTGAAGTGACTGAGCATGCAGCATGAACATGGGACTACAGATATCTCTTCAAGACAATGATTTCATTTCCTGCAGATATACACCAAGAAGTGGCATTAGTGGATCATGTGGTAGTGCTATTTTTAATTTTTTGAGGGACGTCCTACTGTTTTTCATAGTAGCTGCATGAATTTATATTCCCACCAACAACGCACAAGAGCAATTATTATCTCTTGACTTTTGTTAATAGCCATTCTGTCAGGTGTGAGGTGATATTTCATTGTGATTCTGACTTTCATTTCTCTAATAATCAGCAATGTTGAACATCTTTTCATGTGCCTGTTAGCCCCTGTATGTCTTTAAAAAAATGTCTATTTGAATTCTCTATCCATTTTCTTTTTTTTTAAATTTATTTATTTTTTATTGGAGGCAAATTATTTTGCAATATTATATTGGTTGGTTTTGCCATACATTGACATGAATTCGCCCCGGGTGTACATGAGTTCCCCCTCCTGAACCCCTCTCCCACCTCCCTCCTCCCTTTATCCTCCCTCTGGGTCATCCCCGCACGCCAGCCCCGAGCATCCTGTAACATGCATCAACCCTGAACTGGTGATTCGTTTCACATATGACAACATACATGTTTCAATGCCATTCTCCCAAATCATCCCACACTCACCCTCTCCCACAGAGTCCCAAAGACTGTTCTATACATCTGTGTCTCTTTTGCTGTCTCGTATACAGGGTTATCATTTGCATCTCTCTAAATTCCATATATATGCATTAGTATACTGTATTGGTGTTTTTCTTTCTGGCTTACTTCACTCTGTATAATAGGCTCCAGTTTCATCCACCTCATTAGAACTGATTCAAATGTATTCTTTTTAATGGCTGAATAATACTCCATTATGTATATGTACCAAAGCTTTCTTATCCATTCGTCTGCAGATGGACATCTAGGTTGCTTCCATGTCCTGGCTATTATAAACAGTGCTGCATTTTCAAGTCAGATTGTTGTTTTGCTATTGAGTTGTATGAATTCCTTATACATTTTGTATTTCAACTCTTTATCAGATAGATAGTTTGCAAATATTTTCCCCATTGAATGAGTAGGTCTTAGAGAAAAGTAATATACCAAGTTCCTTTCCTTCTAAGTAGTTAGAGAAGTGTTGAATTTGTAGATGCTAAGTGCCTGAGATCCTGCTATATTCAAACCCAAGGCAAATGTACCCTTGGACTCTGTACTTGAAGTGGAAGGTGATGGTTTGTGTACTCAAGTAAAATCACCCTGTTTATCTTCCTTATTTTACAAATGAGAAAGATATATGCCACAGGGGAGAGCAAGGTCACAGAATGTTAAGTCTGAAAATGGCATTAAGATTCTTAACCAAGGATGTATCTCAGAATAAAAGTATGGAAATCTGTAGACCTGGGTGGATGAAGTTGTACATGAAGCAAAATATACTCCTAAAGTGTCAGATGATGGGGGAAAATCTTATTTATTTGTTTGTTTATTATTATTATTTTATTTAAGCCTATCTGGCTCCAAAGAATTGTAAGAAACACAACAGGTGAATCTGTCATTCACCTTTAGTTGAGAACCTCTCGTCTAGCCTCACTCCTAGAACACAAGCTGACCACACAGAACTTACCACTTCATGAGACTCTCTGTCCCTCTATGCCTAGCCAAAGACTCCTCAAATCCTATTTTCATCTTCTCATCCTATTTCACAGAACTTTCAACATGGCATATTCAAGTGCCACTCCTTGAGTCTAACTCAAGTGTCTCTGGCCTAAATGCACCTTTCTCTATCTTCCATCAGGACAGACTGCCTTGCACTAGCCCTCCATCCACAAAGATGGTCTGGTTCTGCAGGGGATGGGGCAAAAAGTAATGAACTCTCTCCTTCACGTACCAGTAATGTCATTCCTTCCTCCCCCAGGAGGGCCCATGGCTGTCACAAGCAGCACATCAACGATGTCCAGCTTATTGGTATCCTTCTTGTCAAACCAGTAACCATGGTCAATCCATTGCCGTAGGAGTTCAATGGGGGGCTGTGCTCCATATACCTCTTTGGCTGGCATGTTGAGGTCATCTGGGGAAAGAAGTGATGGCCACAGATTGTAAGTCTATGGGATCCTTTGCTCTTTTAGGAGGTAGCAGATGACTATCCTTCCATGGGAGAGTCCATACTCAATTGTTATACCCTCACTCTAGCTGGGCTCAGCCAGTGGACATTTTCACCATAATGGAAGAGATTTTTCAGGGTTTTGGCTTTTCTGGTTTATTGAGATCTCTGTGCATTTGAGATATCTGTGCATGAGATCCTCTGTGGAAGGATGCATAGATTGGCAATAACAAACAGATATTAAAAATTTTCCCATTCCTTCACCCAAAATATATAGATTGTCTACTATGTGCTAGACATTTTGCAAATTTCTAGGGATATGATGGTGAGAAAGACAGTCACGCTTCTAGTTAACAGAGTATTTAATTTACCACCAGGTAATAGTGGAAACTCCAATAGCAGAAAGGCTTCAAGATAGGGTTTTTGAAGAGAAAAATCAAAAGGCAAGGATAAATTGTGATATTCTCCAGGGTGGGGATTGATTTTCTTCAATAGTACATTGTTCAGTCCTGACACATAGAAGGCACTCAATAATTTCCAATGAACATTGACTAAATGCCCAGTTTTGTGTCATGTAACATTTTAGGAATTTTGTACACATTATCTCATCTACTCAAGATGATGGCTTTATAAGGAAGATAGTATTACCTTTATGTTAGAGGTGAGGAACTGAAGGTAATGGAATAATATGCTTAGGGTTAAAAAGTGAGATTTGGACGTAGGTCTGTTTGACTGCAAAGCTTAAACTGCTTTTGGATATACCATAAAAATAGAAAGGGAGAACAGATGAGAGGAAAGGACAAAGGAGGGAGGGAGGACAGGAAAGAAAAAAAATATGATCCCTGCCTTTAAGGAGCTGTTGTTAGTTGGCAAGGATATAAATACATGCAACATTTACTATCAATACCTTAATTTTAAAGACAGAACATGAGATAATTCAGAAGAGCAGGGAATTACTATTACTAAAAGAGAATTCTATGAATTAGCAGTAAGAGAGTAGAAAACATAATGTATTTGGCACCAAGAAACCTGGTTTTGGCTTGTGGCTCCAGAATTTTCTAGATATTTGACCCTGAACAGGGAATTTAACCTTCAGAGCCTCATTAATTGACTAGTAAAGTAGATTTTTTAAAAAAAGTCAGTTTTCATTCCAATCCCAAAGAAGGGCTGTGCCAAAGAATGTTCAAACTAACAGACAATTGTGCTCATTTCCTATGCTAGTAAAGTTACTCAAAATCCTTCAAGCTAGGCTTCAGCAGTACATGTACTGAGAACTTCCAGATTTACAAGCTGAGTTTAGAAAAGGCGGAAGAGCCAGAGATCAAATTGCCAACATTTGTCGGATCATAGAGAAAGCAGGGAATTCCAGAAAAACTGCTGCTTCAGTGACTACGAGGAAACCTTTGACTGTGTGGATCACAACAAACTGTGGAAAATTCTTAAAGAGACAGGAATACCAGACCACCTTACATGTGTCCTGAGAAACTTGTAGGCAGATCAGGAAGCAACAGTTAGGACCTTATATGGAACAACTTACTGGTTCAAAATTGGTTCAAATTTTATGGTTCAAAATTGGGAAAGTAGTATGACAAGGCTGTATATTGTTACCATGTTTATTTAACTTATATGTAGAGTACAGCATGTGAAATGCCAAGCTGGATGAGTCACAAGCTGGAATCAAGATTGTCATGAGAAATATCAACAACCTCAGATATGCAAATGATACCACTCTAATGGAAGAAAATGAAGAGGAGCCAAGAGCTTCTTGATGAGGTCAAAAGGGGCAAGTGAAAAAGCTAGCTTAAAACCCAACATTCAGAATACCAAGATCATGGCACCCAGTCCCATCACTGCATGGCAAATAGAAGGGGAAAAAGTAGAAGCAGTGACGGATTTTCCTTTCTTGGGCTCCAAAATCACTGTAGATGGTGACTGCAGCCATGAAATTAAAAGATGCTTGCTCCTTGGAAGGAAAGCTGTGAGAAACCTAGACAGTATATTAAAAAGCAAAGACTTAACTTTGCTGACAAAAGTCCATATAGTCAAAGCTGTGGTTTCTCTAGTAGTTGTGTATGGATGTGAGAGTTGGACCATAAGAAAGGTTGAGCATCGGAAAATTGATGCTTTCAAACTGTGGTTCTGGAGAAGACTCTTGAGAATCCCTTGGACTTCAAGGAAATCAAACCAATCAGTCCTAAAGGAAATCAACCCTGAATATTCATTGGAAAGACTGATGCTGAAAGTGAAGCTCTAACACTTTGGCCACCTGATGCAAAGAGCCAACTCATTGGAAAAGACCCTGATGCTGGGGAAGATTGAAGGCAAAAGGAGAAGTGGGCGGCAGAGGATGAGATGGTTAGAAAGCATCATTGAATGAACAAGAACTTGAGCAAACTCTGGGAAATGAATGAGGAAGTGATTTGTAAACAGAAAATTCTGGAAAAATTCAATGTGCTTATTTGGCAACTATTAGATTTCTTCATACACTGATAACATATTTATCTGGCACTTAATGGAATGGAAGCTTATTACAGTGTGTGAGTTGCTTCTGGAGATACAAGACAGCAAACACTACAAGCCCCTTCTAGGCCTAATGACTGTCACTATAAAGTAACTTGGCCTGATCCATGGGCTCAACTTCATCCCAAGAGAATCTAGGCTCCTCCCTCAGGCAAAAAGGCCTGGACCACGCCTCAACATGGAAAATTTGGCACATAGTACATTGTTAAAAATACTTGTAAATGAATGAAGGAAAGGACAAGGAACAAAAAATGAAAGAAGCAAGAAAGGGAGGGAAGGACAGAAGAAGGGATGGAAAGATGGAAGAAAAGAAGGAAGGAAAATGGGAGGGAAGGAATGCGGAATTACATTAACTAGAAACATTTTATCTTCCATAGACAGTAAAATGAATATACAGCAGTCCGACAAAGGGAGATTCTGTTTTGCTGCAACTTAAAATAGAAGAATTTGGTGTGTCCAGATCTAAGCCAGTGCCTTACCCACAAACACCACTGCTTTCTTCCCGATGGGAGGCCCAAAAAGGCCTTTCCGCCGGCGATCCAGCTTGGACATGATGATATCCTGTGTCTGATTGGCTGAAGTTCTGGCAGAGAAATTGATGCAGTTGGGCAGATAAGTATTTTTGGGAAGGTGAAGAAGGAAGTTGTTGGTGATGACTGATTTGCCTGTGCCCGTGGGTCCTACGAACAGCATTGGAATCTCATGGTCCAGGTAGGTTTTCAAGAAGAAGGATTGTCGGGCTGTCTCCATGGTGGGGATGATGAGTTCTGAGACCTGTGCCACAAAGACATGGTGAGTCTTGATCCTGGGACCAGGAGACTGGGTCTTGGCATTCAAGAGACTTGAGTTTTATCCTTACTATCCATTCAGCTCTGTCTCTTATTTATCTTTATAATTTTGAGTATTTTACCTCTCTAGCAGTCTAGTTTTTCATCTATGAAATGGGGATTAAAAACGGCATCTAGTTCACTGAGCTGTTTTGAGGGTTAAATGAGATCTTGTCTGTAAATATAGACAATAACTGTCTATTGTCCTTGTTTTAAAGATGAGGAAACAGATCCAGAGCTCACCAACACAGCAAGTAAATGGAAATGCAAAGATTTTAATCCCAGCTTGTCTGATTCCAAGGACTGTATTCTTAATTACTGAAATGTCATATTATAAACACCAATTATAGTAAGGCTGGGTCTACAGCTGCTGCCCTCTGAGACCTTTTCCTTGAGCCAAGCTGTCCGCCTTGCCCTAGGAAAGATCCACCTCCCATATGCCATCTATACTGCCTGTCCAAGAAGGGTTAGGTATGACCCTTGACCCCCATTCCTTGTGCTTATTCCTCATCTGCTTTTCCTAAGGCTCATAATCTTGGTTCTTCCTATTAATCCCTTTAGCAACATGGAAATTGCAACACTCTTCCTGGTATTCAGACTTCAATTGGGCTCTAAGGGCTTGGTCTTGGATTCCTAGAATCACTCTTACTTTGAGTAGAAAACCTTGCTTTAGGTTGGCTTTTCTGAGCTTGAACCTTATCATCAACCATCTGGCTGCTTTTGGTCCCTCCAATGACCAAAGGGGTCTGCTGTTGTTTAGTCACTAAGTTGTGTCCAGTTCTTTTGTGACCCTATGGACTTTAGCCTGCTAGGCTCCTTTGCCCATGGGATCTCCCAGGAAGGAGTACTGGAGTGGGTTACCATTTCTTTCTTCAGGGTATCTTCCCAACCCAGGAACTGAACCTATGTCTCCTGTATTGGCAGGCAAATTCTTTACCACTGAGCCAGGAGTGTGGCCACAGAGGAAGGGGTTCAGTTCAGTTTAGTTCAGTCGCTCAGTCGTGTCCGACTCTTTGCAACCCCATGATTCATAGCACACCAGGCCTCCCTGTCCATCACCAACTCCCGGAGTTCACTCAAACTCATGTCCATCGAGTTGGTGATGCCATCCAGCCATCTCATTCTCTGTCGTCCCCTTCTCCTCCTGCCCCCAATCCCACCCAGCATCTGAGTCTTTTCCAGTGAGTCAACTCTTTGCATGAGGTGGTCAAAGTATTGGAGTTTTAGTAAGATCTAAATCATATGCTGAAGTTTACTTATATGTCTAGACTGGAAGAGGCTAGTGAACATGGAGCCACTGTGTTGTGTAACTCTAGGGGAGCACCACTCACACTATGGTTTATGTAAATGGTGCCCCTAAAGCAAAACTAGACCATAATGCAAATGGAACCAACAGAGACTGCTCAGTGTGGTGGCTATGTGTATACTTTTAGACTGCTGCTGCTGCTAAGTCACTTCAGTCGTGTCCGACTCTGTGTGACCCCATAGACGGAAGCCCACCAGGCTACCCCGTCCCTGGGATTCTCCAGGCAAGAACACTGGAGTGGGTTGCCATTTCCTTCTCCAATGTGTGAAAGTGAAAAGTGGAAGTGAACTAGCTCAGTCAGGTCCGACCCTTAGCGACTCCATGGACTGCAGCCTACCAGGCTCCTAAGTTTGACTTATTTTGAGTAATAATTTGATCAATGTAAAAGGAACAGATATAACAAAGAAATTGAGGTGATAAGGAAGAGAATTAACAGGTATTGAGCTATGGATGTTTTGCCTGTGTTATTCCCTGCAGTTTTCCCAACAGCCCTCTAAGGCAGCTGTATTATTAGCTCACTTTTTCAGATGAAAAAATTGAGACTGGAGGATGGCCAACTTAGCCAAAGTCACATAGCCAGTAAGTGATACTGAATGCTAAACCAAGTGTCAAGACTGGAAATTTAAAGCAAGTTGAATTTCATAGATTTTTATTTTCAGGGGCTAGAACAGTTTTTTGACAACTGAAAAATTCCCAGCATAGCTAAAATATTTTCTGCATTTGACTCATTTGTAGGAATCTAGCAAGAGATAGCACCCCACTCCAGTACTCTTGCCTGGAAAATCCCATGGATGGAGGAGGCTGGTAGGCTGCAGTCCATGGGGTCGCGAAGAGTCCATGACTGAGCGCCTTCACTTTCACTTTTCACTTTCACGCATTGGAGAAGGAAATGGCAACTCACTCCAGTGTTCTTGCCTGGAGAATCCCAGGGATAGTGGAGCCTAGTGGGCTGCCGTCTATGGGATCGCACAGAGTCGGACACGACTGAAGCAACTTAGCAGCAGCAGTAAGATTTCAAATCCCTGGAGCTCAGGTGATAAAGTTCTTTTAAGGAGAATGAAAGTTTGGAACCTCAGTGCTGAGGGGTCCTTTACAGTCTTTTCAGTCTCCAGTGTGTGTCCTGAACTCATCACACATTCACTCCTGCCTATGGCACCCTTTTCACAAGCAGCTGTGGTCCTGTCTGGTGTCTGATTTTTTTTTTTTTCAATATTTCCACATTTCCATCCACCATCTACTACTCTACCTAGGGCCTGAAGAAACTACAATTACCCCAAGAAAGATAAATTTTGTCCACCAGATACTGCAAGTAGAGGCATGAAAGTGCACATCTGGAAAAAGTTTCTACGAGAAAATGAGTAGGAGTTGTAAGTGAATCTTCTGCTAACCAGAAAATCTATTAATCAGTATCCATTTTTCTGAGAATTCTGATTAAAGAAATATTTCTCTGGGGATTTTAAAGAAAAGGCAAGGATCTTATTGGCTGAGATATCTGAGAGGGGGACTCATTGTTCATACTGACAATAATTAGAATAGCAACAGTATGATCTAGCACAATGTGAATGCCACAAATTCATGTATAATGTCTTCAATCTTTGCAACCATTCTTTAGGTATTTTTTATTCTGTTGTGTAGTTGAGTAAACTGAGGCAGAGAGGGTGAAGATTGAATAAGAAATCTGGGATTCTCTGATTCTAAAGTCCATGCTTTTGAAGGATTTAGATTTAGATTCTCTGATTCTAGAGTCCATTCAATTCATGTTTGAACGTTTTTCTAAAGTAAATTCTTTCACTTTTTCTAAAATAAGTTCTTTAACTAACCCAGATCTGATGTTAACATCTCCACTTTGCTGACTATCAGGTCATTGCTGAGGTTCTGTGACCAATAACTCTCTTTTACCTTTGCATTTGCGGAGATACTTTCCTCCTCTTTGGTGATATACTCTGTCCATGTGCACCAATGTCCACTAGCTTGCTTGAGGAAATAAAAATCATAGATGCTCCCTGGACCCAAAGAAATAGAACAAGTTTTTAGCACATCAGAGGTTTACATTCCATGTTTGAGAGATTTAACTACCTCAGCCATAGGCATCTGAAATATATGACTATCAGTATTGGTAACGGTAAACTAGAAAAACATCTTTTAAAGAATAATGGCTTTATTATATGTATAAAAATAATAGGTGTTGATTATACAAATAATCATAATATAAATAATATATATTATATTATAACAGGAAGTACTGAAAAGAACAAAAAAGGGAGAAAACAAATGACTCCAAATCTCACAATCAGAGATTACTTTTGACAGCAATCCTTCCAGTCCTCTCTTGAGGCATACAAACATATTGAAGGTGGAAGTATAGGTAAACGAAACAAAGAATTTTATTAGGATAGGATCATTTAATATTATATATCATATAGATATATACACAAATATATATGAATTATATTAATATAATGTAACACAATAAGATAGAATATATATTTTCATATATCATACTATTGAAAAATGAAAACATTAAATCTAATTTTATTTAAACTAGGAGACTAAAGTGAAACTGAAGGACCTTCTGAACTTCAGATAATCATCATTCACTACAGGAGATACTGATTCCTAAAAGTGGTTTCTTTTTTTTTCAATTGAGGGACAATTGACAAAGACTATTTGTTTCAGGTATAAAATGTAATGATTCAATTTTTACATATAGTGAAATGATCACATTATAAAATGATTATAATAAAGATTGTATATATTAATAAATAATGCATATAATATTAAATGATCCAGGGACTTCCCTGGTGATCCAGTGGTTAAGGATTCACCTGCCAGTGCAGGGACACTGGTTCGATTCCTGGTCCGGGAATATTCCACCTACAACAGAGCAACTAATCCTGGGCACCACAACTACTGAGCCTGAGCTCTAGAGCCCACGAGCCGCAACTACTGAAGCTGGTGCACTGTAGGACCTGTGCTCTGCACCAAGAGAAGCCACTACAATGAGAAGCTTATGCACTGCAATGAGGAGTAGTCCCTGTTTGCCACAACTAGAGAAAGCTGGCACACGGCAACGAAATACCCAGGCAAGACAACAAAGACCCGCATGGCCAAAAATAAATAAAAAATAACTGATCCTATTCTTATAAAATCCATCATCACACATAGTTAGAATTTTTTTTAATTTATTTTACTGGAGGCAAATTACCTTACATTAATATATTGGTTGGTTTTGCCATACATGGACATGAATCCGCCCCGGGTGTACATGTGTTCCCTTTCTTGAACCCCCCTCCCACCTCCCTCTTCCCCATATCCTCCCTCCATGTCATCCCCGTGCACCAGCCCCAAGCATCCTGTATCATGCGTCGAACCTGGACTGGTCACTTATGATAATATACATGCTAGGAAAAACTTTTTAAAAACTGAAGCATAGTTGATTCATAAAGTTGTGTTAGTTTCAGAGGAGACTGGGCGCATTTACGGTGGTATGGCCGTACACTAAAGCTGTGTTAGTTTCAAGTGTACAGCGAAGTGATTCAGTTATATACATATATGTATATAAATAGAGCTATATATATAGCTATATATAAATATATAGCATATAAATATATAATTTTTCAGATTCTTTTCCACTGTATATTTTTTATGAGATACTGAACATAGTTCCCTGTCCTATATAGTAGGTCCTTGTTCTCATCTATTTTTATTTATAGTAGTGCATATATGTTAATCCCAAGCTCCCAATTTATCCCTCTTTACCCATTTCCCCTTTGGTAACCATAAATTAGTTTTCTATGTCTGTGAGTCTATTTCTTTTTTACAAATAAGTTCATTTGTATCATTTAAAAAAATTCCACATATAAGTCATATCATATGATATTTGTCTTTCTCTGTCTGAACTCACTTAATATGACAGTCTCTAGGTCCACCCATGTTGCAGTAAATGGCATTTCATTCTTTTCTCTGACTGAGTAGATTTCTGTTGTATGTATGTGTGTGTGTCTGTGTACATATATGATATATATATATATCACATTTTCTTCATTCATCTGTTGATGAACATTTATTAATAGGTTGCTTCCATGTCTTGTCTGTTTTGTAAATAGTGCAGCCATAATTATTGGGGTACATGTATGTTTTTGAGTTATATTTCTCCAGAAATATGTCCAGGAGTGGGGCTGCTGGGTCATATGGTAACTCTATTTTTAGGGTTTTGAGAAACCTCCATGCTGTTCTCTGTAGCGGCTGCCCCACTTTACATTCCCATCAACAGTGTCAGTTCAGTTCAGTTCAGTTCAGTCGCTCAGTTGTGTCCGACTCTCCACGACCCCATGAATCACAGCACGCCAGGCCTCCCTATCCATCACCAACTCCCGGAGTTCACTCAAACTCATGTCCAGAGTTGGTGATGCCATCCAGCCATCTCATTCTCGGTCGTCCCCTTCTTCTCCCGCCCCCAACCTTTCCCAGCATCAGAGTCTTTTCCAGTGAGTCAACTCGTCGCATGAGGTGGCCAAAGTATTGCAGTTTCAGCTTTAGCATCAGTCCTTCCAACGAACACCCAGGATCGATCTCCCTTAGAATGGACTGGTTGGATCTCCTTGCGGTACAAGGGACTCTCAAGAGTCTTCTCCAACACCACAGTTCAAAAGCATCAATTCTTCGGCAATCAGCTTTCATCAACAGTGTAGGAAGGTTAATTTTTCTTTCACACCCTCTCTAGCACGTTATTTGTAGACTTTTTGAGAATGTCATTCTGACTGGTGTGAAGTGATATCTCATTGTAGTTTTCATTTCAATTTCTCTAATTAGTGATATTGAGCATCTTTTTATGTGCCTGTTGACCATCTGTATGTCTTCTTTGGAAACTTGTGTCATTCAGTTCAGTTCAGTTCAGTTCAGTTGCTCAGTCGTGTCCGACTCTTTGCGACTCCATGAATCACAGCACGCAAGGCCTCCCTGTCCATCACCAACTCCCGGAGTTCACTCAAACTCATGTCCATCGAGTCGGTAATGCCATCCAGCCATCTCATTCTCTGTCGTCCCCGTCTCCTCCTGCCCCCAACCTTTCCCAGCATCAGAGTCTTTTCCAGTGAGTCAACTCGTCGCATGAGGTGGCCAAAGTATTGGAGTTTCAGCTTTAGCATCAGTCCTTCCACTGAACACCCAGGATTGATGTGTCATTAGGTCATCTGCCTATTCTTTTTTTTTTCTGATATTAAGCTGTATGAGCTGTTTGTATATTTTGGAAATTAATCCCTTATCAGTTGCATATTTTTGGCAAATACTTTCTCCCAAACTGTAGGTTGTCTTTCAGTTTTGTTTATGGTTTCCTTAGCTGTGCAAAAGCTTTTAAGTTTAATTAGGTCCCATTTTGTTTAGTTTTGCTTTTGTTTCCATTATTCTAGGAGATAAATCTAAAAAAGTATTGCTGCGATTCCTGTTAAAGAGTGTTCTGCCTATGTTTTCCTCTTGGAGCTTTATAGTATCCACTCTTACATTTAAGTCTTTAATCAGTTTTGAGTTTATTTTTGCATATGGTGTTACAGAATGTTACAATTTCATCCTTTTACATGTAGTTCTCCAGTTTTTCCAGCACCATTTATTGAAAAGACTGTCTTTTGTCCATAGTATAGTCTTGCCTCCTTTTGTTGTAGATTAATTGACCATAAGTGCATGGGTTTATTTTGGGGCTCTCCATCCTGTTCCATTGATCTAAATGTCTGTTTCTGTGCCAGTACCATACTGTTTTGGTTACTGCAGTTGTGGTATAGTCTGAACTCAGGGAGTATGATGCCTCCAGCTTTGTTCTTCATTCTCAGGATTGCTTTGGCAATTCTGGGTCTTTTATGTTTCCATATAAAATTTAGGATTATTTGTTCTAGTTCTGTGAAAAATTTCATTGGTAATTTGACAGGGATTGCATAAATCTGTAGATTGCTTTGGGTAGTGTTTTAACAATATTGATTTTCCCAATCCAAGAACATGGTATACCTTTCCATCTGTTAGTGTTGTCTTCACATTTTTTCATTGGTGTCTTATAGCTTTCACAATATGGGTATTCTGGCTTCTTAGGTAACTTTATCCCTAGGTATTTTATTCTTTTTCATACAATGGCAAATAAGATTGTTTCTTCAAATTCTTTCTGATATTTCATTGTTAGTGTATAGAAATGCAACAGAGTTCTGTATATTGTCTCCTGCAACTTTACCAAGTTTTTTGATGAGCTCTAGTAGTTTTCTGGTAACGTCTTTAGGATTTTTTTACTTCTTCTTTTCCAATCTGGATTCCTTTTATTTTTCTTTTCTGATTACTGTGACTAGGGCTTCAAAAACTATGTTGAATAAAAGTGGTAAGAGAAGGCATCTTTGTCTTGTTTCTGATCTTAGAGGAAATGTTTTTTCAGCTTTTCATCATTGAATGTGATGTTAGCTATGGGTCTGTCTCATATTCTTTTATTATGTGAGGCATGTCCCCTGTCTGTCCACTTTCTGAAGAGTTTTTAATCATAAATGGATGTTGATTTTTATCAGAAGCATTTTTTTCTGCATCTATTGAGATGATCATATGCTTTTTATTCTTCAACTTAATGTGGTATTTCACTTTGATTTGTGGAAATTGTTAAATCCTACTTGACTGTGGTGCATAAGCCCTTTAATGTATTGTTGGATTCAGTTTGCTAGTATTTTGTTGATGAGTTTTGCATCTATGTTCCAAGACAAATCTATTTGAGTCCAAAGTCTGTGGTCCTTCTGATTCTGAGGTTGGAGACCATGAAAGTCATGTTAAGCCTTCTGCTTATATGACTTTCTCCTGTACTGTTCAACTGCTCTGGAGTATAGTGGGAAAAAAAAGAGATATGGTGTATTGATCCAAGGCTGGGGTTTTGCTAGGTTTGTATGGCAGGAGGAAAATGGAAGGAGGGAGAGAAGGTGCTGATGAGAGAAAAATGTGGAACAGGTGGGCCTTGGGGGCCGAGCTGGAGGGGTGGACTGGAGGTACGGGTAATTAAGGAGACAGCAGAAAGGAGGGAACAGAGCTAGCTGTAGCAGAGCTGGAGAGTTACAGGGCTACAAGGTAGTTTGTGAGAAGTCAGGATGATTGAACTTGGATTTGCAGAGGTGGAGTAGCTTAAGGTCAAGCTGGGGTCACAGACCTGGAGATGCCTTTGTGCTGCACAGACCTGAGTGTCTGAGGAGTCCAGCAGGGACTCCCCCATCTGCGGACATTTGTGTTAACCTGATCCCAGAAGCCAGGGAGGAAGAGCAGTGCCTTCCACTGGGCAAAACTGAAGGAGCTGTTGAGTCTCTGGGGCCTTCTAAGACTCAAACCCCAGGCTCCCCAGGTTTGGAGGCTTGTGGTCCAGCACCAGGTAGCAGCAGTAAAGTGTAAATTATGGAGCAACATGTGCCCCTTGCTGATCTTGTGACCTTGGGTAAGTCATGGAATCTCTGCGCATTTTCAGGGGCTCCCTCAGTGTGGGCTGGAGATAACCTGCTCTGCTTGTTGCTCCTGCTAACTTTCCAATATCCCCTTAATATACCTTGTGTGAAGTAGGCTACTCAGCTACTTTACTTCAGCATCTTCTTTCTGATCTTCAAACATACCACATGCACTCTCACCTCAGGGCTTTGCATCAGCTTTTCTTTCTGCCTGGCAGCTCTTCCCCCTGCTCTCTACTTGGCTTGTTCCTTACCTCTCAGATCTCAGCTCAGATGTCACCTCCTCTGGGGGACCTTCCCTGAACACTTCAGGTAGAGCCCCTGCGGGTCTCCATCAACATACCAGTGTTTTTCCATCCTTGCACTTAGTATATCTCCAATTATCTTATCCTATGAGCCTACTTATTTATTGTCTGTCTTCCTCAACTAGAATGTGAGCTCTGTAAGAGCAAGGGGATTATATCTTTTTTGTTTACTGTTGTGTCCCCAACAACTCGCATAGTACCTAGAACTCAGTGTTAGTCACTCAGTCATGTCCAACTCTTTGAGATTCCATGAACTGTGTAGCCTGCCAGGCTCCTCTGTCCATGGAATTCTAGAGGCAAGAATACTGGAGTGGGTAGTCAATTCCATCTCCAGGGGATCTTCCCAGCCCAGGTATTGAATCCAGGTCTCCTGCATTGCAGGCAAATTTTTTACCATCTGAGCTACCAGGGAAGTACAAAGTAGGTGCTTATTGAACAAATGCCTGACCAGACATGAAGCAAGCACATTGTAGGCCCTCAGTATCTATTGCATAAGGTAAGAACAACTGAACTGCTGCCCTCCAGATCCTCTTGGTGTGGGAGGAAGTAGCTGGGCGGCATCAAGACCCCCTGGTCTCTGGCCTCTGATCAAAACATAGTGGTGATTCTGAATCACCTTCTCACTCCACCCGTTCTTCCAAATGCAATCACAATACTAATTTAAAATCACTCCCTACTTCCCTCACAAAAGTAACACAAAATTCCTATGGTTCTTTTCCCCAATGAAGCCCCACCTCTGTAATCTTTTTCTTTTTTGCACTTCAAGATGAGGAGTAGGAATAAGAAGAGTGTCAGGAAGGACCTAGCTTCCCATCCAACCATTCCTCACTGACTCACTGTGGGGCCGTGGATGAGTGACACCCTTTCTGAGCTGCAATTTCCTCATCTAGAGAATGTTATGAAGAGTATATGAGATACTGGTTGCAAAGCCTGCTGAATGATAAAGTTGTTTTTTTTTTTATGTGAGAAAAACCTGAAAAGGACATGGAAGAAATACCCAGGCCTCAGTGAGACAAGTGTTGGGCCATGTGATTAACAGGAGCACTGGGCATGAGAGGCTTTCCAGTTCCATTGCCGAGCCAACCCAGTAGCAGGCACAAGTGACTTGCTTCTCTCTCCACAGGACTCATCTATAATTGACCCAAAGAGGACAGCATTGGTGGTTGTAGGGTGTATGTGTGTGTGTGTGTGTGTGTGACAGAGAGACTCTTGAGCTTCAGTTAAAGGGCTGAAACATTCCAATCAAAAAAAATTTTTTTTTCTTGTGATGAAAACTTTTAATATCTACCTTCTTAGCAGGAGATGCCTCTTAACTAAAAAGAAATGTTCAGCATTAGGGCTTAAAGTCATTATGATTTCAAAAATAATTTAATCCAACTGTGCTATGATATTTTAACTTTTCACTGTGAAAAAAATTAAAATACACAATGCTGACTTGAAAAAATGCACAACATGAGAACTGCAAGTTAAATTTTATTTGGGACAAAATGAGGGCTATAGACCAGGAAACAGCATTTCATATAGCTCGGAGAAATTGCTCCAAAGAGGTTGGGGGTAAGGTCAGTATATATGTGATTTTGGTGAAGGGGAAGTACATGCAATCAAGCATTTTATTTTTTTGCAGAATGTTTCTTCTAGTCACTAGGAGCAGTCATCACTATGAAGGATTTTAGTGTTTTTCTAGATATGAAGAAATACAAGAATTGGGCTCATAAATTTGGCTCCTGAAAATATCTGAAGACCCATTCTGCTAGTTTTTCCCACAGCACAGAGTACCTCATTTCTGCTCTCCACCCTGAATTCCTTTCAGGGGGTGTTTAAAATCAGCAGTAACAGCAGCATATGATTTAATACTTGGAGAGGTAGATGGCAAGTGCCAGTATGTAGCTGACAACAAAAAAAGGAGGAGAGTATAATAAACTGCCATGTACCCATTATGTAGCTTCCATAATCTTCAGCATTTTGCAACTGTTTCATGCATTTCCACAACACCAACAACTATCATATTCATTTTCCTTCCCTCCTCACTTCCTCCTTTTCTTTCTTCCTTCTTTCTTAGACTGGAATATTTTGAAGCAAATCCTGATATCACATTTCATTTGAAAATACATGTGACTCAATGTTAGACCAGTTTCATTGATTCCTTTATGAACTATGATGTGATTAACTCTCATTCTTCCATTTCCTCTCCTTTGGTTCTTTTTGTTGTTCTTGATGATACTGTTGTTGCTCCGTCACTAAGTCGTGTCTGACTCTTTATGACCTCATGGAATGCAACACACCAGGCTCCTCTGTCCATCACTGTCTCCCGAAGTTTGCTCAGACTCATATCTATTGAGTCAGTGACTCTATCTAACCATCTTATCCTCTGCAACCCGCTTCTCCTTTTGCCATCAATCTTTCCCAGCAACAAGGTCTTTTTCCAGTGAACCAGATGTTCACATCAGGTGGCCAAAGTATTGGAGCTTCAGCCTCAGCATCAGTCCTTCCAGTGAATTATTCAAGGTTGATTTCCTTTAGGATTGACTGGTTTGATCTTTCAGTCCAAGGGACTCTCAAGAGTCTTCTCAAGCACCACGATTCAAAAGCATCAGTTCTGTGACATTCAGCCTACTTTATGGTCCAACTTCATCTGTACATGACTACTGGAAAAACCATAGCTTTGACAATATGGGCCTTTGTTGGCAAAGTGATGTCTTTGCTTTTTACTACACTGGGTAGGTTGTCATAGCTTTCCTTCCAAGGAGCAACTGTCTTTTAACTTTTACTTTTTCAGGGATTATAACACTGACATTTTGTTTTGCAACTATAATTCTCCCATACCTTATTCTTAGGTCTCTATTTAAATAGCTTCGAGACTCAAACTTGGGGCTTTTAACACAAGACTACTTTAAGTTCTTTATCTTGGTTGATTAGTTGACTGATTTAATTTTTTATTTCCAAGAAGGGACTTAAGAGGGCTCCGTTCTCTCAGAACTTGCATGTTCGAGAATGTCGGCCACTTTGTATTTGAACAGTGACTTGGCTGAAAGTAGTATTCTAATGTCACATTTTCTTTCCCTTAGAGTTTTGCAGACCATTGTTCCAATGTTTCTTTCAGTCTAGTTTGCTGTGTAGAAGTTTGAGGCCCATCAGATATTTCCACTTTCACTGATTTTTCATTTCTATCCAGATGCCTGATGGAATCTCTTCTATCCTGGAAGTCCAATAATTTAATCAGATTATTTTTAATCAATTAACCTGTATCAGTTTTTCTTGGAACACAGAATACTCTTAAATTTTGCAGAAACACTTCTTCATTTTAGGAAAAATTTCTTTGTTTCTTGGTATATATTGTCTATGTTATTTATTGGGATAGCAACTCAAGGAATTAACACTCTAAGGTCTCCATATCAATCATGTTCTTAGACTGTCTTCAGTAGCAAGTGTAGTTATCTCAAACCTTTCCTCTAAGCCATTTGTTAGATGTCTAGATTTATATGTTTTATTCCTTGCTGATTCTAATTTATCAGATCATTACTAATATTGTTTAGTTCTCAATTTGTTTCTTTGGTTTTTCAATTCCTCTTTTTCTCTGATTCTGTGGTTTTAACGCTTCATTTACAAACTTTAAAATTATAGATTTATTAAGATATAATTCACATATGCTATAATTCACCCATTTAAATTGTATAATTCAATGGTTTACTAAATATACATGTATGTATGAATATATTAATATTCACAGAGTTGTACAGTCATTACCATAATCAATTTTAGAACATTTCATTACACCAAAAAGAAACCTCATACCTCTTAGCTGTCACTTTCCAAATCCTCTTCCCATCTCTCACCAGCCTGTTTGCCCTCAAGGCAACCACTAATGTACTTTTTGTTTCTATGGATTTGCTCTTCTGGACTTTTCATATAAATGAAATCATCCAATAGATACTTTTATGTGATTGGCTTCTTTCACTTGTCAGAATGTTTTTAAGATTCATGCATGTTGTAGTATGCATTATTACTTCATTTCTTTTTATTGTTGAATAGTATTTAATTGCATGGATATACTACATTCTCCCCTTCATGGATCACTGCCTTGTCATGGTGAAGGGGCTTGCATAACTCAATGAAGCTATGAGCCATGCCACGTAGGGCCACCCAAGACAGACACATCATAGTGGAGAGTTCTGACAAAATGTGATCCACTGGAGGAGGGAATGGCAAACCACCCCAGTAAACTTGTTGCGAGAACCTCAAGAACTGTATAAAAGGACAAAAAGATATGACACCGAAAGACGAGTCCCCTGGGTCTGAAGGTGTCCAACATGCTGCTGGGGAAGAGTGGAGGAGAAATACTAATAGCCCCAGAAAGAATGAAGTTGCTGGGCCTAAGTGTAAATGATGCTCAGTTGTGGATGTGTCCCATCTCTTTAAGAGCTGTGAAAAGTTCTTAAAGAGATGGGAATAGCAGACCATCTCAACTGTCTCCTGAGAAACCTGTATGCAGTTCAAGAAGCAACAGTTAGAACCCTGTATGTAACAATTGATTGATTGGTTCAAGATTGAGAAAGGAGTATGACAGGGCTGTCTGTTCTCACCCTGCTTGTTTAACCTATACACTGAGCACATCATGAGAAATGCCGGCCTGCATGAGTTACAAGCTGGAGTCAAGATAGGTGGGAGAAACATCAACAACCTCAGACATGCGGATGATACCACTTGAATGGCTGAAAGTGAAGAGGAACTAAAGAGCCTCTTCATGAGAGTGAAGGAGGGTAGTGAAAGAGCCGGCTTAAAACTAAGTATTAAAAACACTAAGATCATGGCATCTAGCCTCATTACTTCATGGCAAACAGAAGGGGAAAAGGTGGAAGTAGTGAGAGATTTCCTGTTCCTGGGCTCTGAAACCACTGCGGATGGTGACTGCAGCCATGAAATCAGAAGATGATTGCTTCTTGGCAGGAAAGCTATGACAAACCTAGACACTGTGTTGAAAAGCTGAGACATTACTCTGCCGACAAATGTCCATATAGTCAAGGCTATGGTCTTCCCAGTGGTCACATATGGTTGTGAGAGCTGGACCATAAAGAAAACAGTATGCTAAAGAATTAATGCCTTCAAACTGTGGTGCTGGAGAAGACTCCTGAAAGTCCCTTGGGCAGCAAGGAGATCAAACTAATCAATCTTAAGGGAAATCAACCCTGAATACTTGTTGGAAGGACTGATACTGAAGCCAAAGTGCTAGTATTTTGGTCACCTGATGCAAACAGCTGACTCATTGGGAAAGTCCCTGATGCTGGGAAAGATTGAGGGCAGGAGAAAAGGGCATCAGAAGATGAGATGCCTGGATGGCATCACCAATTCAATGGACATGAACTTGGGAAAACTTTGGGTGATGGTGAGGGACAGGGAGGCCTAGTGTGCTGCAGTCCATGGGGTCTCAAACAGTCAGACACAACCAGGTGACTGAACAACAACATACTATATTTTATTTATTCACTAGTTAGTTGATGGACATTTGGATTGTCTTCACTTTTTGGCCATTATGAATTATGCTGTTATGAATATTTGTGTGTAAGTATTTGTGTGGACATATACTTTTGTTTCTCTTGGGCATATATCTGGGAGTGAAATGACTTGCTCATATGGTAAATTTATTTTTAACTTTGTTTGTTTAACTTTTGAAGAATGCCAAATGTCGTTTTCCAAAGCTGCTGTACAATTTTACTTTTCCACTATAATATGTGAGGATTTCAATTTTCCCACATTCTCACACTTGGTCTTCATCTTTTTTATTATTCTCATTGTAGTTGTGAAGTGGTATCTTGTGTTTTTGATTTGCATTTTCCTGATGGCTAATAATGATAATAATGCTGAGTTCTTGAAAGATGATGCTGTGAAAGTGCTGCACTCAATATGCCAGCAGATTTGGAAAACTCAGCGGTGGCCACAGGACTGGAAGAGGTCAGTCTTCATTCCAATCCCAAAGAAAGGGAATGTCAAAGAATGCTCAAACTACCGCACAATTGCACTCATCTCACACGCTAGTAAAGTCATGCTCAAAATTCTCCAAGCCAGGCTTCAGCAGTATGTAAACCGTGAACTCCCAGATGTTCAAGCAGGTTTTAGAAAAGGCAGAGGCACCAGAGATCAAATTGCCAACATCCGCTGGATCATGGAGAAAGCAAGAGAGTTTCAGAAAAACATCTATTTCTGCTTTATTGACTATGCCAAAGCCTTTGACTGTGTGGATCACAATAAACTGTGGAACATTCTGAAAGAGATGGGAATCCCAGACCACCTGACCTGCCTCTTGAGAAACCTGTATGCAGGTCAGGAAGCAACAGTTAGAACTGGACATGGAACAACAGACTGGTTCCAAATAGGAAAAGGAGTGCGTCAAGGTTGTATATTGTCACCTTGCTTATTTAACTTATATGCAGAGTACATCATGAGGAACGCTGGGCTGGAAGAAGCACAAGCTGGAATCAAGATTGCTGGGAGAAATATCAATAACCTCAGATATGCAGATGACACTACCCTTATGGCAGAAAGTGAAGAGGAACTCAAAAGCCTCTTGATGAAAGTGAAAGAGGAGAGTGAAAAGGTTGGCTTGAAGCTCAACATTCAGAAAACAAAGATCATGGCATCTGGTCCCATCACTTCATGGGAAATAGATGGAAAAACAGTGGAAACAGTGTCAGACTTTGTTTTTTTGGGCTCCAAAATCACTGCAGATGCTGATTGCAGCCATGAAATTAAAAGACGCTTGCTCCTTGGAAGGAAAGTTATGACCAACCTTGATAGTATATTAAAAAGCAGAGACATTACTTTGCCGACCAAGGTCCGTCTAGTCAAGGCAATGGTTTTTCCCGTGGTCATGTATGGATGTGAGAGTTGGACTGTGAAGAAAGCTGATCGCCGAAGAATCGATGCTTTTGAACTGTGGTGTTGGAGAAGACTCTTGAGAGTCCCTTATACTGCAAGGAGATCCAACCAGTCCATTCTAAAGGAGATCAATCCTGGATGTTCATTGGAGGGACTGATGCTGAAGCTGAAACTCCAATACTTTGGCCACCTCATGAGACGAGTTGACTCACTGGAAAAGACTCTGATGCTGGGAAAGGTTGGGGGCGGGAGGAGAAGGGGACGACGGAGAATGAGATGGCTGGATGGCATCACCGACTCTGTGGACATGAGTTTGAGTGTACTCCGGGAGTTGGTGATGGACAGGGAGGCCTGGCGTGCTGTGATTCATGGGGTCGCGGAGAGTCGGACACGACTGAGCGACTGAACTGAACTGAACTGAACTGATTGTCACGTACTTATTGGCCCTTTATATATCTTCTTTGGAGAAATGTTTATTCAGTTACTTTGCCTATTTTAAAATTGTATTACATCTTTGTATTATTGGATAATAATACTTCTTTATACTTTCTAGATACAAGTTTCTTATCAGATATTTGATTTGCAAAATATTTCAACCATTCTGTAGGTTGTGTTTTCACTTTCTTCATGTTGTCCTTTGAAGCAAAAAAGTTTTTAATTTTGATGAAATTCAGCTTAATTATTTTTTCTTTAGTTGCTTGTATTTTTGTTGTCCTAAAATATTGTTGCCTAGTCCAAGATCATGACCATTTATCTGCACCTTTGTTTTCTTCTAAGCTTTTATCATTTTAACTCTTGAATTTAGATCTTTCATCTGATTAATTTTTGAATATGGTATAGAGGCCAAATTCATTATTTTATATGAATATATTCATTTAATCCATCACCATGCGCTGAAGGGATTATTCTTTTCCCATAAAATTATCTTTACACCTTTGTCAAAAATCAAATCACTATAAATATGAGGAGGTTATTTCTGGACTTTCAATTCTATATATATATAAATACATCCCTTTGCCTGTAGCATGCTGTTCATCTATAAATTTTAAAATTAAATTTATATATTACATATTATACTATAAATTTATAAGCATTTGTAATACAGATATTTTATATTTCTTATGTCATATTTCTTTTATAAAAATATTTATTTTTATTTGTTTATTTGGCTGCGCTGGGTCTTAGTCGTGGCATGTAGGATCTAATTCCCTGACCAGGGATCAAACCTTGGTCCCCTGCATTGGGAGAGTGGAGTCTTAGCCACTGGACCACCAGGGAAGCGCCAGTCCTGCTTTTCTTTTAGACTCGCATTCTCTGTCTCTCTGTCTTCCTCTTTCTGCTATAATCAGGTAAATTCTTCTTGACATTTTCCCCAGCACTATCTGGAGTGAGTTTATTTCCCCCAATTTTGGTCACAATTCAGGGAATGATATGTGGATTTCTTTTCTGTAGCCTGAGGGTACAGGGGCTGGGTAAAGGAAATACTCAGTTGTCTTTGCCAGGAAACCTGGGCTTTGCGGTCTCTTTCTAAAATTTGGCCAATTTTCCTGAACCATGGGTCCATCCCACTTCCACCCCAGCTAGAAACATGCTTCACTCTGGAAAAATTCAGCTCACATCCCCCACCCAGCATGGAGTTGCAAACCCTGGTAGTTTCCTCCCACTCCTGATAAGATCTTACCAAATTATGGAAGTTTCATGCTCAAAGGTTTCTCCTAGGCAATTTTTTGCAGCTGCCCAGTTACCACTGCAGTCTGCTTTTTTCTACACTGGTGATTACCAGTGAGAACTCTCAGAATTTTGTCAACTAACTGCCTTTCCACCCAGCATTGCTTTCAGGACAGTTGGGTTGTGGGTTGAGAGATACAACATGAAGGATCGTTTGTTTCTCTCCCTGTTCACTACCTTTCAATGTTCAAAGATCAGGCTGTAACTTTTATTTTTGAAGTTATTGCTGGGAAATGTTTAGGCTTAAACTTAAAAAAAAAACATTTTTAGGCTTAATATATCGCATTATGTATTAAAGGAGAGCTTATCCTATGTTACTGTGCACTCTACCTAGAAGTCAATCTGGTACATTTTTGGAAAGCAATCTGGCACTATGCTTACAAGAATGTTCTCTAGCTCAAGTCAGAAATCCCATTCTGGGAATTTATCATAAGGAAATAATTCACAATGAAAATAATCTCGATACACGAATATACAGCATTATTTGTGAAAACAAAAACTGAAAATAATTTACATGCCCCACATTAGAATACCAGTCAAAATTATGTCTTATAAGATAAATGGACTATTTTACAGTCATTAAAATGATTACATTATTTACAAAACAAAAAGACACACAGACAAAGAAAACAAACATGGTTACCAAAGGGCAGTGGGGGACCAGGATAAATCAGGAATTTGGGATGAACAGATATCGCTATATCTAAAACAGATAAACAATAAGAACATACTGTATAGCATGTCAAACTATATTCAATATCTTATAATAACCTATGATGGTCTTTCCTGGTGGCTCAGCAGTAAAGAACCTGCCTGCCATGCAGGAGAATCAGGTTCAATCCCCGGGTTGGGAAGATTCTCTGGAGAAGGAAATGGCAGCCTGTATTGTATTCCTGCCTGGAAAATGCCATGGACAATGGAGCCTGGAGGGTTTCAGTCCATGGGTTCTCAAAGAGTTGGACATGACTTAGTGACTTAACAATAACAACAATAATCTAAAACAGAAAAGAATGTGAAAAAGAATATCTATCTATACATATAAAAGCTGAATCACTTTGCTGTACATCTGAAGCATTGTAAATCAACTATACTTCAATTTAAAAAAAAGAATTAGGGGCAATGAAGTAGATACACTTCCAGAGAGATGAATCGACTGTAAGAAGAGAATTCACATCATCTTAAACAAAAGGGAAAAATCATGTGATATATCCAGTTAATACTTAAGTAAAATAGAAAATTTAAAAATTAAGTTTTGAAATAAACTATTAAATATTAAAAATGATAGTTACAAAATCTAAGTATTAACATAGAAAAATGCTTTCAAAAAACAATGACAGATAAGATAGAAGAATAAAAAATAGAATATATAGCCTTATGGCAACTATATTAAGAGATGAAAGCAGAAGGATAAGAGAGAGAAAGGTTTTTTGAAACAGAAATACTTAACAATAATATGGTATGAACAAAAATGTTTTTGATCATTTTTATTTAATAGAATTATTTTTACAATAATAAAGGAGACACAAAAAGCATAATTCAGAAATCATTTGTCCCCTTCTCTTGCTGATATTATTCAGTTCAGTTCAGTTCAGTTCAGTCGCTCAGTCGTGTCCGACTCTCCGCGACCCCATGAATCACAGCACGCCAGGCCTCCCTGTCCATCACCAACTCCCGGAGTTCACTCAAACTCATGTCCACAGAGTCGGTGATGCCATCCAGCCATCTCATTCTCCGTCGTCCCCTTCTCCTCCTGCCCCCAACCTTTCCCAGCATCAGAGTCTTTTCCAGTGAGTCAACTCGTCTCATGAGGTGGCCAAAGTATTGGAGTTTCAGCTTTAGCATCAGTCCCTCCAATGAACACCCAGGATTGATCTCCTTTAGAATGGACTGGTTGGATCTCCTTGCAGTATAAGGGAATCTCAAGAGTCTTCTCCAACACCACAGTTCAAAAGCATCGATTCTTCGGCGATCAGCTTTCTTCACAGTCCAACTCTCACATCCATACATGACCACGGGAAAAACCATTGCCTTGACTAGACGGACCTTGGTTGGCAAAGTAATGTCTCTGCTTTTTAATATACTATCAAGGTTGGTCATAACTTTCCTTCCAAGGAGCAAGCGTCTTTTAATTTCATGGCTGCAATCAGCATCTGCAGTGATTTTGGAGCCCAAAAAAACAAAGTCTGACACTGTTTCCACTGCTTTTCCATCTATTTCCCATGAAGCGATGGGACCAGATGCCATGATCTTTGTTTTCTGAATGTTGAGCTTCAAGCCAACCTTTTCACTCTCCTCTTTCACTTTCATCAAGAGGCTTTTGAGTTCCTCTTCACTTTCTGCCATAAGGGTGGTGTCATCTGCATATCTGAGGTTACTGATATTTCTCCCGGCAATCTTGATTCCAGCTTGTGCTTCTTCCAGCCCAGCGTTCCTCATGATGTACTCTGCATATAAGTTAAATAAGCAAGGTGACAATATACAACCTTGACGTACACCTTTTCCTATTTGGAACCAGTTGGTTGTTCCATGTCCAGTTCTGACTGTTGCTTCCTGACCTGCATACAGGTTTCTCAAGAGGCAGGTCAGGTGGTCTGGGATTCCCATCTCTTTCAGAATGTTCCACAGTTTATTGTGATCCACACAGTCAAAGGCTTTGGCATAGTCAATGAAGCAGAAATAGATGTTTTTCTGAAACTCTCTTGCTTTCTCCATGATCCAGCGGATGTTGGCAATTTGATCTCTGGTGCCTCTGCCTTTTCTAAAACCTGCTTGAACATCTGGGAGTTCACGGTTTACATACTGCTGAAGCCTGGCTTGGAGAATTTTGAGCATGACTTTACTAGCGTGTGAGATGAGTGCAATTGTGCGGTAGTTTGAACATTCTTTGACATTGCCTTTCTTTGGGATTGGAATGAAGACTGACCTCTTCCAGTCCTGTGGCCACTGCTGAGTTTTCCAAATCTGCTGGCATATTGAGTGCAGCACTTTCACAGCATCATCTTTCAAGACTTGAAATAGCTCCACTGGAATTCCATCACCTCCACTAGCTTTGTTCGTAGTGATGCTTTCTAAGGCCCACTTGACTTCACATTCCAAGATGTCTGGCTCTAGGTCGGTGATCACATTATCGTGACTATCTTGGTCGTGAAGATCTTTTTTGTACAGTTCTTCTGTGTATTCCTGCCACCTCTTCTTAATATCTTCTGCTTCTGTTAGGTCCATACCATTTCTGTCCTTTATCGCGCCCATCTTTGCATGAAATGTTCCCTTGGAATCTCTAATTTTCTTGAAGAGGTCTCTTGTTTTTCCTATTCTGTTGTTTTCCTCTATTTCTTTGCACTGATCACTGAGGAAGGCTTTCTTATCTCTCCTTGCTATTCTTTGGAACTCTGCATTCAGATGCTTATATCTTTCCTTTTCTCCTTTGCTTTTTGCCTCTCTTCTTTTTACAGCTATTTGTAAGGCCTCCTCAGACAGCCATTTCGCTCTTTTGCATTTCTTTTCCATGGGGATGGTCTTGGTCCCTGTCTCCTGTACAATGTCACGAACCTCCGTCCAGAGTTCATCAGGCACTCTATCAATCAGATCTAGTCCCTTAAATCTATTTCTCACTTCCACTGTATAATCATAAGGGATTTGATTGAGGTCATATCTGAATGGTCTAGTGGTTTTCCCTACTTTCTTCAATTTAAGTCTGAACTTCAGAGACCCCGGCCCCGGCGGCGCAGACGCGACGCGAGAGACGCCGGCCCCGGCGGCGCAGACGCGACGCGAGAGACGCCGGCCCCGGCGGCGCAGACGCGACGCGAGAGACGCCGGCCCCGGCGGCGCAGACGCGACGCGAGAGACGCCGGCCCCGGCGGCGCAGACGCGACGCGAGAGACGCCGGCCCCGGCGGCGCAGACGCGACGCGAGAGACGCCGGCCCCGGCGGCGCAGACGCGACGCGAGAGACGCCGGCCCCGGCGGCGCAGACGCGACGCGAGAGACGCCGGCCCCGGCGGCGCAGACGCGACGCGAGAGACGCCGGCCCCGGCGGCGCAGACGCGACGCGAGAGACGCCGGCCCCGGCGGCGCAGACGCGACGCGAGAGACGCCGGCCCCGGCGGCGCAGACGCGACGCGAGAGACGCCGGCCCCGGCGGCGCAGACGCGACGCGAGAGACGCCGGCCCCGGCGGCGCAGACGCGACGCGAGAGACGCCGGCCCCGGCGGCGCAGACGCGACGCGAGAGACGCCGGCCCCGGCGCAACGAAACACGCAAAGAGGTGCGGCCGTGAGGAGCTACCCCACGCCTGAGGCCAGGGCTGGCGGCCGAGAGGAGCTACCCCACGTCCAACAGGCGGTGGCTGCGCGGGCGCAGGAGGGCCGAGAGGAGTTACTCCGCGTTCAAGGTCAGGAGGGGCGGCCTTGAGGAGATACCCCTCGTCCAAGGTAAGGTACAGCGGCTGCACTTTGCTGGAGTGGCTGTGAAGAGATTTTCCACGACCAAGGTAAGAGAAACCCAAATAAGACGGTAGGTATTGCTAGGGGGCACCAGAGGGCAGACAAACTGAAATCATAATCACAGGAAACTAGCTGATCTGATCACATGGACCATAGCCGAATGTGGTCCCCTGGAGAAGGCTGGAGCTAATTTGTGGCTTGAAACAAACATTTGAAACATTTTGGCCAAAGGGAAAAGGTCCAACTGAATAAAAGTGGATTTATGGCCGTGTGACTTTGGCTAAGGTTACCATTTGTATATCTGTAAAATGGCCCTGGTTTTATATCAAGCTTAGAAAAATCCCCGTGGAAGGCAGATGAGATATGTGTGTCAGACATTTAGCATAGCTGTGGGCGCACAGAGAGGCACTTGAGGTCTGTTTGGTTCTCATCAGAGTAGGGCTTTTGTTTGCTCTGTACTGTGATTTAAACTCAAATTCTGATGCAAGTGCAGGGGCAGAATGGGGGGAATAGTAGTAGAAATCCAGGAAGACGAATTAATTCTATCTCTTTTTACCACCCCATGACCCACCTCTGTTTTCTTGTCCTTCACTTGGGAGAATAAAATAAACTTTAACAGAGAAGTGAGTGGGTTCTCAAAGGACACACCATGAATGGGTAAATAAAGAGAAATTTAGCACTTTCTGGACAAATAAAGATAAATGGCAGTTGATGATAACACAACCTTGAGAGAATTCCCCAAAGGACTGCCGGCTTTCCTTAGTGTGTACTCCCCAACATAGTCCCTTCAGCACTCATTTGAGAGTTCCATGTACCTCAAAGGCTCCTAGATCATGAAAAGTCCAGAAAACAATATCCCATGAGGTCAGAGAAGGCCTCCCTAGAGCTCTTGCCATGAGAATTTTAAACTCTGTGAGAAGGTTACAAAGGTATTTTAAGCTTTGTTCAGATGGTAATAAGTATAACCAAAACCAGATCAAGATGCCATACATTACACCATCCCATAAATTTGAAATGTCCAGAGATGGCAAATCTATAGAGAGCAGATGAATAGCTGCCTGGGACTGAGAATGAGAACAAAGATTCCTTGAAAATGGGAATGAAGGATCTTACAGTGGTGATGAATGTTTTAAATTTGTTCTAATGTTCCAGTGTTCTAAATTGGATTAAATAGTTGCACAACTAGGCAAATTTACTAAAAACCACTGATTGTTTACTTAAATGAGTGAATCTTATGATATGTAAATTTATACCTCAATAGCTGTTATATAAAAAGAATTTACACTTGGCACTTAAAACACATTTTTGGATTCCAATGGGTTCTGGCTAGGAGCTTGGTAACTTCCTATTTAAATACTTAGAAAGACACAGAGAAAGGAGTGGAATAATGTCAATGAAAACAAGACTAAAAGAAGCTAGGGGACTTCCTTGGTGGTCCAGTGGTTAAGACCTTGCACTCCTAATGCAGGGGGCCCAAGTTCGATCCCTGGTCAGGGAACTAGATCCCACATGCTGCAAATAGGAGTTCACATGCCACAAGACCCAGTGTACCGCAAGTAAGACCCAGCACAGCCAAATAAATATTAAAAAGAA